>NW_006239094.1:1013642-1036563 GCF_000226075.1 Solanum tuberosum | reverse complement strand
TTTCTTTTTAGTTATGTTTTGTCTATGAGGGTGAGCCCGGTAGTTTGTCTTGGCCCCCGCTAAGTACTCATGTTTAGAGGTGGTGTTGGACAAGTTGTGTATTATGCTTGAGCTTGACTCATCTATGGTATTTATGTATCATTTCTTCTTCTTTTTCTCTTGCTCCCTTAGTCCCGATTTCCCCCTTTGATTATGCTTATTGCTTATGGTCATTTTAATTGCTTCCGCGACCAAAGATGTGTAATGATACGCTATGAGGCTTGTTTGGGGTTCCTTCGGTTTCCCCATTCGCCGGTCACGTCTAGGCCCTAGGCTTGGGTCGTGACAAGAACCCTAATTTTTGTAGAAATCATTAAGTGAAATATTAGATTTACTTAAGGACTCAATGAGTAAAAGGATACCCATTGATGATATTC
This sequence comes from Solanum tuberosum, assembly GCF_000226075.1. Classification (NCBI taxonomy): domain Eukaryota; kingdom Viridiplantae; phylum Streptophyta; class Magnoliopsida; order Solanales; family Solanaceae; genus Solanum; species Solanum tuberosum. The sequence goes on along the minus strand of NW_006239094.1, from coordinate 1,036,147 downwards.
CACATACCTGAAATGGAAGTCGTAGCTTGATTTCTTGAACTGGAGCTTGAAGGTGAAGAACCCTAGTTCTTGCTTAAAAGGAAACTTGAGCGTAATGAATTTTGTTTTTAGGTATTAGGCATGAATGAGGAGGGTTAGGTAAAGAAATTCCATTAATCTCACTTAATATAGGCTAAAATAACATATTATAGAAACTAAAAGTGTGGAAAAATACCAAAATAACCTTGAAACAAAATCAACATCGACAACTTTCATGAGACCATCTACGGTCCGTGAATTGATCTATGGGCCGTAGATACCTCTCGTGGAAATTATGCCATTTTTGAGTCTCTGAAGTTCCATTTATGAGACATGTCTATGGTATGTGCTTTCACATATGGACCATAAACAATGATGGTAAATGTCAGGCTAAACCGAAGTTCCAGGAGTTTGTTTCATGGGACCTTATCTGTAGTCCATTTTACGACCCATAAACATCTTTCGTCAAACTTAGGCTAAAATCCTTGCTTTCTTAAGTTGATATACGGGTCCTATATACGGTCCGTGGTTCCTTCTGCGGCACGTAGATTGAGTCCGTAAAACCCAACTTTTTTGCAGACTTAAATTTCTGAACTCCCATGATCTGAACCTTAGAACTTTTGGGGCGTTACAATATCATCCCTAGGGAACATTCATCCTAGAAAAAAGCCTAACTAACTTGTAAAGAGTAGGCAGACTAAGACATGGGAAATAACCGAAAGATATAGAGTTGAATGGAATTGCTAAGGAGGAACTATTAGCTCACACTGTAACTGAACTGGACGGAAAGATGTAGGGGGTACTTGGCTATCATATATAATTCTGCTTCCCAAATAGCTCCCTTATCTAACTGATTCTTCTAAAGGACTTTCACTTAAGTGACTTCCTTGTTTCTCAATTTAAAAATGTGATAGGAACGAATTTCGACTAGGACCTCTTCGTAAGAGAATATCTCACACCAACAATCTCTAAAGGCACAACTGAAGTCGGATCATCACCAATACGTTTCTTCAATAAGCACATATGAAACACTTCATGAGCTGATGCCAATTTTGTAGGTAAATCCAGCTCATAGGCCACCTTACCGTCTTATAATTTTGTAAGGACCAACATGATGAGTGGTAGATTTGCACTCATTTAAGGTTCATTTAGCTCAATTATTAATGTCCTCATGAATGCCTAATTTTTTCCTATTCTAATAGAATGTTGATTATTTGCAGCTAAAGGCAATTAGACAAGGCACATACTGATGTTTGAAAGAATGACCAAAAATACAAAAAGAAGTACAAAATAAACATTGTTGATGGCCTAACAAGAAGGGAGGATCGCCAACTGAGCACGACCTCGGCCAAATTAATAGTGCATAGCACTTTTGTCTATCAAAGATGGTCGGCAGACTCCAGTAGAGATGGTGATGCGCCGAATGAGAACGACGATCCTCACGCAAATCGCCCAAAGCGACAGTGTGCAAAGCAAATATTGAATGCTCAAAAGGTGAACGAAGGTGGTAATCGACAATTCACCAAAGGTGAAAGGCTGACTCAATCGAGTTCGCCAACTGAGGTTCAAACACATGAAGCCTAGAGCATTATAAGGTGAGCTGAGGGGAGAAGGGTGATTCGCCGAACAGCTTTGGAGATCCCAACTAATGTCACTGATTCAATCGCAAAAATGGATTTTGGGAAAGTATAAATAGCTCAAAGGATACAGATTTTTTAAGTTACGTTTTGAGTTTCGAAAGTTCTTTTTGGAGAGAACAGTTGAGAGATTTTAGAACACTTTTCTAGCTTTCGGGGTTTTACAACTTGAAGTTTGAATTTGATAAATTGAAGTTGAATCCAAAGTGGGTTTACTTGTAATTGATTGATTTCAAGTAACCCATGGCTACTTACATAGAAGGTATAATCTCTTTACTTTTTGTGATGGGTAGCTAAAATCCCAAGATCTAGGGGTGCTCAATGAGGCCGGATGTTGATTTAATATAGTGGTATTGTACTATGCTCTGTTTTGTTGTTATTCATACATGAATTTGGTTTAATAACCATGGGGTTAACTTAAGGGTTAAGGTTGCAAACTTAATTCCTACTTTCGGTCTCCGGTTGATGCTCGAAAGAGGTTAATTGGAGTGGGCAATTAGTTCATTTGAATGGTGTAGTAATAAATTTTGTTGGTTAATAAATTTGATAAAAAGTAATTAATTTGGTGAATGTAAATGGTAAAGTAGGAATTCATTTGAAGTAATGATAAATTTTATGTTTATGAGAATAATCGTTATATGAGATATTTATGTTTTAAAAAGTAATGATATGAATTATAAATGTTTTTAGAAGTTTTTCAAAATTTGGTTTAGCGCTATTTTGCTGAAATAAATTGTTCTATCGTGTGCGGATATATTCCATAACTTGGAATGCTTGAGGGAAATAATTTCCTTTAAAACATGACACTGTGAATTCAGTGAACTCTATTTTTCATTATTTTATCTTTTTTCTACTATGATTATTTAATTAATTGTTCTCATATACATTCTTTCAGTATTTGCACAACATTTTTGCAATTATGTTAGTCGCATGACCGATATGATTGTTGTATAGTTATTTGTGAAACATCAAAAGTAACCATTTATTATATTCAACAAGGTTAACTCTGTATACACGTCCATATAGAGAATCACAATAGATTAATTCTCAAAGGATATGCTACAATTCTATACACTGAATAATATTTGTTAACATCACAATACAAGCATCACTAATCTTAACCCTGCATGTAATGAAACTTGGACAAAATGATAAACAAAAATATTGCCTCTATATATATATATATATATATATATCATCAATTCCAAGATGTCATGCAAAAATTACATAGCATTTAGATGTTTTTGCATAGTTGAGATGGGGCCGGCAGTTGTTATATTTATAACAAGTTGAGTGAATTATTCTCCTCACTACTTCAACAATAATTATGAGTTGCTAAATACAGATTAGTGGCCACCCCAAAAACAAGATTAATTATATTATATTAGTTCATACAATGCAAGAAGAAAAAGGGATAACAAATTACTATGTTAATCCATTACAGCATCCACCCTGGAATGAATCCATTAATATTATGAGCAGTTGTTGCTGCATTAACCTCATGATTTGCACCCATATTTGGATTGTATCTGCATGGACAGCAATAAATATGAGTGTATTATAGATATTTCCAGCATACATATTATTCTTTTCTTGCAATCACGCTTCGGATTTTTTTTATTTTGAGACGATATTAATCTATCAAAAACAGTTTATTTATCCACAAAGTTAAGGATTATCTATGCGGACTATCCTCTCCTCATACTACTAAAAACAAATATTTTTCTCACTGCTAAAAACAAATGATTTTTCTCATTCATTTTCACCAAACCACAGTTCATTAAAGAAACGGATTCTCACTGACATAGTGAGAAGCTTTCTAAGCTTTCCATATGAAACAATTATTTCCTCTGTTCCAATTGATATGACTTACTTTCCAGCTTTTTAGTCAATTTCAAAAAGAACGACGCATTGCTATAGTATGTAATAATTTAACTTTAACATACTCATTTAGTACAGCCACACACACACACATATATATATATATTAGACAAAAGTCTTTCTTTCTTTCTTTCTTAAACTCCGTGTCAAGTCAAATTAAGTCATATAAAATAGGAATGGGACATAAGGGGTTTTACGTACCCGAGTTGAGGAGATGAAGAATTCAAACCGAGAGGTTGAAAGAAAGGTTGTGCAGTTTGTGGAGGGAGTCGATTGTATTCCATTGTTTGTCCTCCATTATTTCCCCATGACAATCCAAGTGGAATTCTAGCTGCACTTTCTTCCAGCTGATCACAAACAATTATTCATTAAAAATACAGAAACAACTTAATTAATTAACACATATATACGTACCTTGTTTCTAAGTTGTTTATTTGCTTCTTCCAGCATTTGCTCCTAATATATTTATATATTAGAATTTTATGATATGCTTGTGATGGGATATATAAATGAATTTTGTGAGGTTAAGGTAGTGTACCTTTTCTTGAAGGTCTGCCAGCTGATCCAGCATAGATTGAGTCTGACAAAGTGTGCACTTACACATTATAACTGATTGTTGGAAAATGAACTTTACACCAAAATCATACTCCTCCATCTTTTCTTTGTATTCAGTCCCAAAAAGAATGACACATTTTTATATTTTTTCTTAATGAAATTATTTTTAGCCATGCAAACTTCTATTATGTATTTTAGACCACGAATTTCAAAATCACATGACTGCTAAAGTAAGCTAAGCTTCACATGACCTAGCTAGAGGAAGCCAAAAGACCCTCTCACTAGGTATTAGTCTTTCTCTTTCTTAAACTTTGTATCAAGTCAAACTAATGTGTGTATGCTTGTGTTTATCATATCACGACTTCCTAAGATGCTAACACATGACCTATTATTGCTACAGAAGTTTATTGGTGGAGCAAGAAAAGCGGAAATGGAGAGATAGGCTAGCTAAATGCTCTCAAATCTGTGTACGAAAAATATCGTTCTGGTACCATACCATTGAAGAGGAAAATCTCACCCCCTAATCATGCCTCAAAGAAGAAAATTTACGAGGAAAGGTCCCACTCAGACACACAAAAAGACAAAGATGACTATCGAGGGCGCATGGCACATTGTTAAGGACAGGTTGTGACTAAAGAATAGATAAGCGTGACACATGCCATTAAATCCTTACAATATTTAAGTTGAAGTATTTGGATATACCTTCTTTGATCTAATTTTCTTCAAAGACGCATCCAATTGGTGCTCAAGTTGCTCAAGTTCTTTCGAGTTTAGTGTGCCCAAATCCTCTCCAAGAATATTTCTATTAAAGCCATAATAATTTTCACAAATCAAAAACTTATGTAAAGCTAACTAAAATTATTTTTCACAAATAGACTTTCAGGGTGATTTAATTACATCACTAATATTAGAGTTGTCAATATGGGCTGGCCCATCCCATTCGGGCTAACTTATACAGGCTTTGCAATTTGACGGGCCAGACCGGGCTAGCTCATTTTTTATGTGGGCCAGAAAATGGTCGGCCCAGCCCACAAGTGTGTGGGCTATGGGCTTTGCTGGGCTAGCCCTCTTTTCTTAAAATTTTATTTTTTATAATTTTTTAATTAAATTATTATTTAAAAATATTATCATAAATATCGAGGGCCAGGCCGGGCTAGCCCATTTTTTATGGCCCCCAGAAAATGGTCGGCCCAGCCCACAAGTGTGTGGGCTATGGGCTTTGCTGGGCTAGCCCTCTTTTCTTAAAATTTTATTTTTTATAATTTTTTAATTAAATTATTATTTAAAAATATTATCATAAATATCGATTAGTGTTACTACTTGTTAATCAAATACACAAATAAAATTATCTATATAATATTTATTAAGTTTGATTTCAAGTAAAAACATAAATAGCTAAATAGAAATATTAACCTAATTATTTTCCAATGATCATAATAAAACACAAAAATTATGATAATATTCCATAGGCTATGGCCTATGTAGCAATTCCCTAGAAATTTTATTTTATGTATTACATATTTTATAAACATAATTTGTATTTAAATTGTAATATGTCAAACTTTAAACAGATTTTGAGTGTAGACTCCTATTATTTTTAATACTCTATTTTATTTTTATTTTTTAATTAATTTTTATTTGGCCCACGGGCCGACCCTATCCATATTTCTCAAGCTCCACAAATCGACAGGCTTATTCAGGCCGGGCTAAAAAGCTCTTTTCTTAAATGGAATCCAAAAATCATAACACAGCCCTATCAAATCACGGGTTAGACCAGGCCAGCCCAACGGGCCTAACCCATATTGACAGCTCTAACTAATATCTTACCTTTGAGAACGTTGAAGGAGCTCAACTCTAGCTTTTAGCCTCACATACTCATTGTAGTTCATCTGTTGAAAGAAAAAAGCGTTGAGAAATACAACTAATTAATAAAAATATACTCTCTTTAATAGCTTAAATTTTTAAATGAGGTAATCACACGGTTCAACATGATATCAAAGCAGGTAGAAAAATTGAATCTCACTGCCACCCATATCAAAAACGAATTTTCATGTCCATAAAAAAGAATCAAGCGCTTGACATTTAGGAAATGATGTTAGGGAAAATTGCTCTTTTGGTTCCACTATATGTGTAAATATGTCACGTATGGAACCATGTTGTACTTGAATTACCTTCCCAGCATAATTATCTTTACGTATTTTCCATGTATTTTGTTAGGCTTTAGGGAAAAAAAAACTCAAATACTATCTCTTAACTAATTCTATGCAATATTAGAATAGTATTCACCAAACATAATCAAAATCACTATAAAGTGGAACCAACATAATGTTTAAAATAATCACTTACAACAACATAATTGTTTTTGTTTAACTACAGTATATATATCTTGAAAGAAACGTAGCAAATACAACACTAAATGAGTTCAACCTAAGTAGTATATGAGCATATATGAAATTTATCTTATAATCATATTGTGTCAGAATGTAAGATCATAATAACAGTTTTACAGATATATAGCTTATCAAATAATCATAGCTAAAATATACAAGATAAAGTAGAAAAACAATACCTGAGTATCACTAACGGGTAGCATCGGGTCCAAAGATGCATAACTGCATTGTTGATACTTTTCAAGTGTTGTCATCATGCTTCAACAATTTTATATAAAAGATAAGTTATTAGTCATTTTCCCAACATGCATGCTGCTGTTGAATTATATATAATCTCATATCAATTATAGAAATGCATCAAGAGATATCTATGTGGTTTTGAACTACTCTACATATCACAATAATTAAAAAATGAGGCTAGTTACGTTCAATGCTCAAATTATTTCATTTCATATATGTTGTAAAATAGAAAAAGGATCATCACCTGAACCAAAAAGGAAAACACTATTATAATTTAGGTATAATACATAAACATGACCCTTAACTTAGCATTAGCTGACAACTATGACCTTTAATTTTGGGTGTGCACAAATAGGCACTTAGACTTGTATAAAATTGAACAAATAGACACATTCATCCTACATGGCACCCTACATCACAATTATGTATCCTACGTGGCATCCTACGTGTATTATGTCATGTAAGACACGTGTGTCTACTTGTCCAATTTTATACAAGTTAAATGTCTACTTGTGCACACTCAAAGTTGAAGGGCATAGTTATCCGCTGAAGCCAAGTTAAGGGTCATGTTTATGTATTATGCCTATAATTTATATGTGTGTTTGGTAGGGAGGAAAACCTTTTTCACTTTAATTTTTTTATGTTTGTTTGGTCGAAAGTTGTGAATTTTTACCTTTTTTTTAGGAAAATAACTTCTTTAAATATGAGGAAAATTGAGGGAGAAAAAATAATAAGTTCTATAACTGGCATACCACTCTGATAGTTTTTACCAGCCTCACCCCTATAGCTCCGATCCCACCGTGACACTCCTACCCCACCCCTACCCCATAGTGTTTAAATAGATTATCTACATATATTTTTGAAAATAATATTTTGTACTTACCAACAGTCGAACAATAAGCAAATAAATGTTTTCGTTCATACTAATTAACCATATCTTTAAAGCAAAAAAGCTGCATTTAAAACTTGTAAAATGTCAAATATTCACTTTTTTAGATGGAAAGGCATAATTCTGAACACATTGATTTTATGCGCATGTGTATTATTTTACATATTAGAACAAATTTACCATTTAGAACAATTATTAAAGATTTGTTTGAGCAATTGTAGGATACGATGTGCTTTCTAAGATTTATTTGAGAGATGAGTATTATCAGTTGAAGATCAAGAAAGAGGATATCTCCAAGACAACTTTTAGGACTAGATACACATCGAAATGAGTAATATTTTCCATTGACCCAAATTGAGACCGGAGAAAATATTATCTTAGAGAGGTTATTAATTAATCGAGTATTAATTTAGTGAGGTTTTACTGTACTATGATATTTTACGCATAGGCCTTGAGTGTATTTTGATACATAACAAAAAAATGATAGCCTATACTTCGAGGCAACTAAAGAATCACCAGAATATTTATCTCACACATGATTTAGAGTCTGAAGATTTGGCATTATGACTTGTATAGTGGACTATGTGACGTCTATAGTAATCACAAGAGTTTAAAGTACATCTCTAATTAGAGAATTTGATTTTGCGACAACAAAGATGATCGAGTTGGTAAAGAATTATGACAAAGAGTTTAGCTTCATGATTGATAATAATGGGGTACTTTAATTTACAAGTGTGATCATTTGTGTGTACCCATATGGATGAGTCGAGGCATTTGTTACTTGATGAGGTACACAATTCGAGATATTATATTTGTCCTAGCACTACAACGATGTATCAAGACATTCATCAATTGATTTGTAACACTCCAAAATTTTTGAGCTAAGACTCGAACCATTCTTCGTTTGTGAATAAGATTTTATCGAGAAATTTTAATATTTCTTAGGTGTTAAGGTCACTAGATGTAGCACCTCAAGTTTAAAAAAGAATTGGAGAGAAATTCGTTCAAGTCACGCATCAATTTTCTTAAGTTTAGGGTCAACTTCAATCAACCATATCTTTTAGCACATAAAGAATTGGGTGGCCCATAACCTATCAAATCGAAGGTCTTCGAGTCCTCTTTCCAACACCACAAATTTTGCCTCAATCAAAGCTTTGAGTAAAAAGTTATAACTGATTAAATAAATACGCGCGAGCATGGCAACAGGTCCGCGATGGGTCCGCGTTATGGAGCCAATACGGACCTCACTACCCGCTAGAAAATTATTCCGACTTTCAGCTCATTTTATTTATTTTTAAGGGTATTTTAGTCCTAAAAACCCTTAGGAAGTCATCTAAGTTACCCTAAACGTGTAGAAAAATCAGTTTTCATAATCAAACCCTCTCATTCGCTCCAAAATTTCTACGCTCAAGAAACTTCAAGAAACACTAAAGCTAGGGTTCATCTTCCAAGATTCTCCTTCAAGTTTCTTCAAGAACATTGTTCTTCCAGGTATTTAAGCTTCCATAGTATTGAGTTTGTTTGCCCTCACGCCAATCATGTAATCTTTTACCTATTAATTCATTCTTGATGTTGAATTGTTGAGTACTTGAAATTTTTTAGAATTTAAGTGGTAATGGAGTGTTGTTTTGAGTTCTTGAGGCGAGAGTTTGCGAATGAGTTGAATAAATTGATAGTTCCTTGTGTGGATTTCGCTGAAACTGTTCTGGGTTATAAGAATTCATGAATTTTGACCTTAGAATTGCAGTGAGTATGAGTTGAATCGAGTTTTGGAGAGGAATAAAAGATCGGGTAAAATTATGCTCCAGGTCCGCGTCGCGGAGACTTTCCAATATTTCAATACCCATTCGAGCACCTCTCTCCATGTCGCGGAGAGGATACAGACTCCGTTGTCCCAAAATTTATTTTCGCGACCAAAAATAATAATCCTCCTCTGCATCGCGCACATGCTCCCCAGTTTGTGTCTTCCCCCGTTTCTTATCATCAACTATCTAAAATTCATCTAATCATTGAGAAATCCTATATACCCTAATCATGATCCTTGAATTCATAATTCATAATTCAAGGTAGAGTTAAGAGTAAAGTTCGAGGGAGTCATTCTGAGTCTGTTCGAGGAGTTTTCTACAATTACTTATAATTTATTTCAGGACTCGAGTAAGTGAGTATGAGAATGAGAAGAGTGTATTCATGAGTCCTTATTATTATTGAGATCCTTGAGTCGAGTCGTTCATACCCATAATTCCGCGTGAACTCCATAAATTGAGTATCTATGAGAGGAGTAATATCTTCGAGTTCTAAGTTCTTGATTATTGAGTTCCTAATCCTTTTGAGATTATATTCCTAATTATGGGACTACCATATGTTATACATGAAGGTCATTGAGTTGAGTTGTTCATGCCCATAATTCCGCAAGAACCCTATGAGTCAAGAATTCTTGAGATGAGTAGTATCATTGAGTCCTTGAGTTCTGGAGTTGTTGAGTTCCAAGTATTGAGTTCTATATATGGTTATTGAAAATCTTGAATTGAGTCGTTCACGTTCATAATTCGGCATGAACCCTATTTTGAGAAGTCTTTTACAATTAGTTATAATTTGTTTTAAGACTTGAGCACTTGAGTATGAGGATGAGGAGAGTTGAGTTTTATTTTTTTTAACATGAATATATGGGAACTAAATATTCCCATAGTAAATGTTTTTATATTTAAAACGAGGGGAAACATTGATTTCCAAATGAGTTCATGACGAGTTTTGAGCACTATCTTTTTTAAGAGAATCCTTTGAGTAATTATCTCAAATCGATGAAGAGTTATGTTTTTAAACATATGAGCATGAGTATATATTATTGGGAGTAGTATTGAGCACCGATATGAGGGAGAGTTCAGATAACTCACAGCCCCCATAAACCATGTATGCCAACATGGGTAAAGGGTCATACTTTTTAGATGATTCCTTATTACTTTTTAAGCATAGCTTAGTAGATCCACTTAGTTGAGGATGTCCTATACTCCAGCAAGGTATAAGACAACTCGGGCAGCATGGGCGAGACGTTGTATCATCACATTGCTCATAGTGATGGTTGTCGATTAGAGAATCTCCCACATAAGAGTTAGTATTGTACTTTTACATACAATTGAGTTATTGTAATTCTACATGCAATTGAGTTATTATCTGTTGTTTTAGAAGCTTTCCATATATGACATCCTTTATTGTTGCTTTATCCTTGAGTATCTTTGAGTTGAGTACCTTGAGCCGAGTATCTTCGAGTTGAGTTTCTTATCTTTGAGTTGAGTATCTTATTCTTGAGTTGAGTATCCTATCCTTGAGTAGAGTTTGAGTTGAGTTGAGTGAGTTTGAGAAGAGGTAAGTATGTTTCTTTTCTATTAGTTGATCAAGCTTATGTTTAGGTTTTAGAATTTCCCTTACATGCTCGTACATTCAATGTATTAACGCAATTTGGCCTGCATCTTTTTATGATGCAGATACAGGTATTCAGGTTCATCAACAGACACTCTGTTGATACCACTTGCAGTTCCAGTTAGCTTTGGTGAGCCTCCTTACTTTCAGAGGGTTCCCCTTTTTCTTTCAGTTTGTTAGGATGCCATGTGTCTTGTCCCGATAATCCTTTTGTAATAGTAGAGGCTTCATAGATAGTTTTGAAGCCAAGGAGTCTATCATTATTCCCTTTGTTGTTGTAATATTTTGAGTTCATGAGGCATTTAACTAATACTTGTTAAATTATTTTCAAACGATTATTGGAGTTGAGTTTAAATTAAGTTTTTTTTAAAGTTATTTTTGCATCATGAGTTTTCATTTTGCTTGAGTAAGTCTTCCGCCGAGTAATGAGCCAGGCCAAGAATTCGCTTGGGAACCAGCAAAGATTTTCGAGTGCCAATTACGTCCAGAGTGTAGGCTCGGGGAGTAACAGTATTAGTGAGAAGGGATACAGAATCTCAGAGTAGAGCATGTATTTAGTTGCTTTAACTATGAGCAGGTCAAGTGTGAGCACTAAAGCACAAACTTTGGTTATTCTAGAGTGGAAGTGGCATCGTATCACACTGGACTTCATGGTAGACTTGCCACAGTTGAAGAAGCATGACTCAATTTTGATGGTTGTTGAAAACATTACCATGTTTGTGCATTTCATAATAGTCATGACTACTTATTTTGTGGAGTATTTGGCACGATATATATACTTGCAAGGATAACTTGTTTTATCATCTAAGATAGGGATTCCCAATTTCAGCAATTTTCCCATAAGAAGTAGGGTCCACAAGTCGAGCTTAGCACAATATTTCACTCACAAACTAATGGACGATCTAACAGAGTATTTAATTTCTAGACGATACTTTGGAGGTCATTAGGACGATTATTTTCCTTTAGCTTTTGTTTGCTTACGATAAACGTTATCAACGTAGTATTGAGATGACACTATTTGAGACATGATATGGTCATCAATGTCATTCTTTATTTCCTTGATTTGAACCAGACAATGTTAAGTTATTAGACCTAGAGTAAGTACAACAGACCTTGGAGTAAGGTCTAGATTATTCGGGGCCAACTTTGGATATCATAAATTAGCTAGGCAGAAATCTTATACTAATATGCAAAGACATGCCATGTGTTTATGAAAGGTAAGTATGCACTTCTAAAAGTATCACCAATGAAGGGTGTAAAAGGGTTTGAGAAAAAACGTTGAGCCCAAGGTATATTGGATCTTATGAGATCCTAAAGCATGTTGGTGTAGTTATATACAAGCTTAATTTGTCTCCTAACATGACATGCATCTAGTTTAGGATCTTTTGATGGTTAAGAAGTATGTTCAAGATGATAGTCATGGCATATCAGATTATAACATTCAAGAAATGAGAGTCTGTCTAATGAAGAAACTTCGTTAACAATTTTAGATAGACAAGTTTGCAAGTTGAGGCCGAAAGTTTTTCCTTTGATTAATGTATTTAGAGGAAGCATCGACAGGAGAAGACGAGAGACTTAAGAGACAAAGGAAGACATACAAACAAAGTACCCACTGTTGTTTGAGACCTTAGGTGCACATTCTTAGTTTGTTCAAGAATGAATAAGAGTTAATATGGAAGATGTATACCACTAATCTTGTTAACATATAATTAGATTTGCGTTTTGAAGATTGACATAGTTTTGTATACCTATTTAGGCCTTGTTGAAAACTCAACACTCAAGGGTAATTAGGCACAATTGAACATTTGTAAACTTTTTGTTGGTGTCTCATGCGTCGAAATTGCAATATCAGAGACAACTAGTCAACTATCAGACCCCACAATCGCGAGGTCCTAATTGCGATCACGTAAAATGAATAAATGTGATATATAATGAATAGTGATGAACTTCATATGAGGTTTTTCCCATTTTAAAAGTGGAGCTCATTAGGATAATCTAAGATACATATTTCTACCAAATAATCAAAGGTATTAATTTACTAACCCCCTATGGTGATATATTCAACTTCAGTATAATTTCATCCACAAAATCAAAGTGATTTGAAAGCTCGAATTGGGGATTTTGACTTCAAAGGTATATGAGTTGACTTTTAAGCTGATCATATCAATTTTTAAACATTATTTATCTTTTTTCCGTGTTTAGCAATGTTTAGAAAGTGCTTGAAATAAGTTTTAAAATGCTTAAAACAAGCCAAAAAACTATGCATTGAGCAACCCCAATGTAACATCCTTCCTTAGCAAAGAGTTAAATTTAGAAAGAACTAAATTGGAAAGAGCTAATTTAAGATTTGTTCAAGTTAAGCTTAAGTTGTGAGCTTTCGGTCAACTTCAAATAACCATAACTTTCATTACCGGATGAGTTAGGTGGCCCATAAGATATCAAATGAAAGGTCTTTGAATCCTCTTTCCAACACCACCGAGTTTGCTAAGTTTTGAGTTTAGATGAGGGAGATATGACCATTTAAAGTTAGTCTGTCCAGTTAAGGAAAGTTATCCGAATTAATGAGAGGTATTTTGTTTTTTTCCTTACCCCATCAGCCTTTAACATTTTTAGTAATATTTTAGGGGTCTAAACTGATTTGGGTCGGTTTTCACAATCCTAAATACGCTTAGGGTTTTAGAGAGAAGTTCAAGAAGAGAAAAGGAAGAACGATCAAGATTTCTTGTGAATCGAGGATTTGCTTCGCCAAATCGAGGTATGTGAGTTCTCATAGTGTTGGGTCCGTTCACCCACGCACCAATCATGTGATTTTATTCGTAATTTCATTCTCGAAGTTGAATGATTTGAGTTCTTGATGAATTTTCTTGAAGTTTCATTTTTAAATTGCTTATGATGAGTTTGATGAGTTCTTGAGATAAACGCTATGAGTTTGAGGGTTGTTTTTTAGTAGATTCTCGTGTACTTGTATTGGGTAATTGAATATAACGAAAATTTGAGGAAATCAATCGATTCTAGAAGAATTAGGATCATAAAATGAGAGGAAAAATTCGTCGAATTGACCTGGGAAAGGGCTGGCGCGGCGAGCCCCAGATGCACTAGAAGGTCTGGCATGGCGCGCCAGCAGTGCGCCATATTTGAGTCTCTGAAGTTTAGGGGTTGGCGCCCCGTGCCAGCAGTGCGCTAGGGTCGCTTGCCCCCACCCTTTTTCAGTCGTTTGCTCTATCTAAGTCCTTTTAAAATGTATCCCTTCTCTCTTACCGATTCTAACTACTCTAAACTACATCTAAACATCGAGAGATCCTTCGTAACATGAATCATAACCATTGAATTCATAATTCAAATTCAAGATAGAGTTAGGAATAAAGTCTTGAGAGTTCTTTTGAGTCATTTTGAGAAGTCTTTTATAATCTTTTAAATCTTGTTTTAAGACTTGAGTACTTGAGTATGAGGATGAGTAGAGTTGAGTTCATTTTTTTCAAAATGATATATGGAAACTAAGTATTCCCAAGAGTAAATGTTTTTACATTTAAAATGAGAGGAAACATCTATTTTCAAATGAGTTCATGAGGAGTTTTGAGTACTATCTCTTTTAAGAGAAACCTTTTGAGTAATAATCTCAAAAGTTTGAGGATGAGGAAATATTTTTAAATATATGAGCTGAGTTATATTTTGGGAGTAGTATTGAGCACCGATATGGGGACAAGTTCAAATAACTCAAAGTCCTCATAAACCATGTAGTCAATGTGGGTAGAAATGGTCATACTTTTTAAATGATTCTTTATTGCTTTTTAAGCATAGCTTAGTGGATCCACTTAGTTGAGGAGTTCTATACCCCTGCAAGGTATAGGACAGTTCTAGCAGAGTAGGAGAGATGTTGTATCATCACATAGCTCATAGTAATGGTTGTCGGTTAGAGAATCTCTCAAATTGAGTTATTTTGTATCTTTACATACAAACTGAGTTATTATTGTATTTTTTAAATACATTAAGTTGTAATCTGCAGTTTTAAAAGTTTTTTTATAATGCATCTTTATTGTTGCTTTTATATTGAACTGAGTTGAGTATTTCTGAGTTTGAGTACTTCGAGTTGAGATGAGGTGAATATGTTTCTTCAGTTCCAATTCAAGCTTATGTCATGTTTTAGATTTCCCCTTGTATGCTCATACATTCCATGTACTGACGTCATTTGGCCTGCATATTTCAAGTGGTCCAGAGTTGTTTGGTGAGCCTCCTTGCTTCTGGAGAATCCTTTATTTATTTCTATTATTTCAGTTTTGTTAGGATGATCGGTGGTCTTGTCCTGACATCCCTCATAGTATTAGAGGCTTCATAAATAGACAGTAGTAGTTCAGGAGTCTTTTTCATTTCCAGTGTTTAATGTTTAAATGAGTTGTCTCTTTTGGCCAGTGAATGTTCTATTTAAAATGCTCTGAGTATCTATTTTGAGACATTGAGTTGAAACTTTACTTTTAAAAGTTCTTTTATTGTTGAGTATGTCTTCTGCTGAGAGTTGAGTCAGTCCAAGGGTTTGCTTGGGGCCAGTAATGATTCTGGAGTGCCGACCACGTCTAGGGTGTAGACTCGGGACATGACTCCCAACTTATGCCTTTTAGCTTCTTGTGATTCCAACTGTGTCATCAAATAAAGCTTTAAAGTATTACTCTCTTCATTCTAATTTATATGACGTATTATGACTGGATACAAAATTTAAGAATTATATGAGAAAACTTTGCATGTTTTAATACTATCCTTAAACTAAATAAATTTTGAATGATCGAAGAGCACATCTTTGTGGGGTTTTGGTTAAATAAATGGGACCCAATATAGATAAAATGTTGATAGTATCATTAAATATTTATCAATTATGAAAATGTATCATTATTTTTGAAATTAACTAAAAAAAGTATCATATAAACAATGTTTCGTTCCAGACTATTTTATCATGTTACCTTCATTATATTGCTGCATCTTCCCTTCTCTACCTTTGATCTTCATTATTATATCCTTTAAAATGTCTTTGCATTTTATTTTTATTTTTTGTAGTTTTCTTGTTTACAAAAGCTACATTATCTCATCGTACATTATCTCATCGTAAATCACTGTTAAATCTTGATTTTTGTGTAAAACCCTATTTAAAACACCATTGATCTTGCATTTTAGTTTGAATATAAGATTTGGGTAGTCGTATCATGATCAAGAAATTATATATATACTTTATAAATAATTTTTTCCAACTTAGTTTTTATTTTATTTCTTCCAATTATCTTATACTGGCATATGTATTTATACTATATCAAATAGTGAATTGTTTGCCCCCAGAAAGTGAATTTATATATATATATATATATATATATAAAAACAAAATATATCATACATAAGTTTTATCTACATGCATTGTCATTGATTTATACCGCTAATATATGGTTTATTACATGTATCAAATAATTAAGCACCACAAAAAATTTGTAATATGTTAAAATAATGTGTAATATTAAAATTTTACCAATATAAAAAGAAAATAAGAAAGAAAGATATATACTTAAAAAGGATAGAAAACTAATTTACCAAATTCAAAAAAGAAGGTTTATTTTTTATAAATTGTTGTTATGGGAGGGGGGGGGTTACATTTCTTAGGTATATATATGCAGTTTTTTATTTATTACTTTATAAAATGTGTTATAGAAAGTAAGTTTTGTTTGGTAATATTTGATATAACAATTCTTATGCTTATATGATATAATAATAATTGTATTTGTCATTTCTTGATTCTTACAAATAAATATAGTGTACGGTGAGACAGAAGATTATCTGCTGGATAATTAACTACCTTCAAGTTTATTAAGTTAAAATATATTCTGTTATTGATTACTGCAGATATTAATATCATCTTTAACACCCTGCCTGCATAAGCAGCCTTTTCTCCCTTCTAGGGAATCAAACAAAAGTTGACACATCTGCTAATCAAATCTCAACAGTGTAGTGAATTGGTACCATGGAAAATCCATTAGATGAACAAATAGACACTTTTTTTTTTCTTTTTAGATAAAAAGATGAATCCACTTACATAGCTCAAGAAAAAACAAAGATCGAGGATCTTTCAAAAACAACATGTAAGGTCTGCGTACATTCTACCCTTCCACCAGATGGCAAGACTCAGCCCCACTTAGAGAATTTCACAACCTAATGGATGGATCTTCTTATACATATACAGAAAAGATTAGTAGATCTTGAGAATAAAGGTAGATGATTTATCTAATAAATATATCTATATTTAGTATGTATATATAAGTAGAAGACCTAAATGGAGTCCGTACACATTCAGATCTCGAACATATATATAATTGAGGTGAGAGATATATGGTTTGAGTTAATTAGTGAAGTAGTTATAAAGATAACACGCACAAAAAAAGTATAGACAAAAAACATATATATAGGGTTGAGAATAAAGACCTGGAAGCACTAGAGAACTCATAGAGTTTTCCGCGGCTAGAGAAGATGATGAGAGCAACTTCAGCATCACAAAGTATAGATAACTCATAAGCTTTCTTAAGAAGACCATTTCTTCTCTTAGCAAAAGTTACTTGCCTGTTTATTTTGTTCTCTATTCTCTTTAGTTCTACTCTTCCTCTTCCCATTTTCTCTCTTTTCTCTTTCTTGCCTCTAAGAAGAAACACTATTATTCCACTCTAGGTTAACACACTTTTCCTACTCTGTCTGTGGACTACCAAATTTAATGGAAAGAGAAAGAGAGAGAAGCACTGATATCCTCTATCTAATCGTTTGTCGAATTGATAAATCACATATATTTATGTTTTTTTTTAAAAATAAATAAATACATAGTTGTGATATATATTATTATGAATTTTTAAATATATACCCCTTCTGTGACACCTTTTAGTTTGATATAGTATTTAAGAAGAAGAAAAAGACTTTTAAAACTTGTCGTTTAAAATAATTTTTAAATATTTTGTGATTGATTAAGGGTAAAAGGGGAATCTTAAAGTTAAATGGTTTTTAATTATAGTAAGATAAAATTCTTTTTGGGACGAACGAAAAAGAAAATGATATCACATAAAATAATATAAAGGAAGTATAATTTACTGGATTAATGAGATACAATGGGCAGTAAAATACATGAAAGAAAAAGCAGTAGGACACTTGTGTATAGAATGGCAATGACCAGCACCATTTATCATATATTGTTAGAGCGTAATGCTAGGATCTTTCAACAAAAGCAGCAGGCAGCAGGTTTCTTGATTAGACAAATAATACAAGACATTCATGGGAGAGGTATAAGGTATCCTAGAATAGCTACTAGATTATGCAATTTGAATAATTATCCATAGACATAGCTAGCAGATATGAAATGTTGGTTTAGCAAGGATGGAGCTTATGTCCATACCGGCTAATTTTGGTTTGTAACGTTCACTTGGTATATAAAATGTTTACTTACCCAAAAAAAAAAAAAAGGAAGTATAATTTTATAAATATCTGCTAGTCAATAAATAAACAACAATATAATGTAAACTAGTTATTCTTTAATCCCCCTATATGACACAGATAATTTTCTCACGTCAAACATATTTTTTTACAAAATTTAAGTGATGAGTTTTATTTGCAAAACTTAAATAATCAATTTTTTTTTTAAATATCCTATGGTCAAACGCTTACTAAGTACACAATTTGTTTCGTATACTTATTTAATACTAACTTTTTAACAATTTAAGTCAAAGCTAGTGAATTCTCATAAACTCACATCTCCTCCGCCTCATGATGTTTTAGTAAAATTTTATTGAGAAAATTTTAGAACTAGCAAATAAAATAGACATAATAAGGCTTTTGAGTTATAGTTTCAATAATTGTGCTCCATACCTATACCTATTTGCTATTAAGACTGTGGTTTGTATATTTATGTCCGTTCTTATATTTCGCTTGCGAATATACAAATAGGATAAATATATACAAATTCTGTATTTATACAGTCAGAATTTTTTCAGAATTTCGTTTGCCAGTATACAAACAGGGTAATTTATTATCAATTTTTCATAAATCGTATACAATTAGTTAGGGTAAGCATACATAAAATTCTTGACTTAAACAATCAGGAACCGAATCATACAAATTCTGGATTTTATACAAATAAGATGAATTATACAAATCAGGCTAATAGCAAAATTGAGTGAAACTATAATTGCGAATTAGAATTTCCCTAAATGTAGCTATAACATTTAATATGATTTAAATGTCTGTTATTTTGTACAATTTTCCTAATTTTATTTGCATCCAATATTTATACTAAATCAAACATTTTAAATCATAAAATTTATAAATTGAAGTTGACATCATATACTACGGTTAATTAGGAAAAGAGAAATGAGATTTTGATTTGGATATATAAAGATATATATATATATATATATATATATATGTACGAACGATTAATAAAGACATATTTCTTATATTCATTTAGAGATATTACCTAAAATAACTTTAGTCTCAAACCTCTACCCTTCTAAAATAGCCCAATCCACTTGGTGATAATTCTCAAACAGAGACCTATTAATAATGATAGAGCAGATACTAATAAATTTCACCTGAGAACTGAACTCTAAAAAGTTATATTTCTATACACCCTAAAAAGTGTGTCTCTACATATATATGCAATTCTTTATGAATGTATATTATTTATTATTATTATTATTATTATTATTATTATTATTATTATTATTATTATTATTATTATTATTATTATTATTATTATTATTATTATTATTATTATATATAGGTGTACATGGAGTTACCCCATATGTAATAAATATAGGTCCTTTTTGTGGTTTTGGGTAAATTAATGTTTCACATTGATACATCGTATTACCTTTTGGACACGAATATCAACGTAAAAGTACAATCTGCAGTATTTAATTACCAACGTGTCGATGCTTCCTTTACAAACTGTCTTTTTCTTATTAGAGGGATATGGAGAATTAAACTTATTTGTTCGACATGATAATTATTCAGGAATACTTCTTCATTTATTTTAAAATGACTTGTCATACGCGATCACTTAAAGTTGTTCGCATATTTCAGTTAGACACTTTAACTTAGGCTTGTACCGATTGAAGACTTTAATCTTAACAAATTTATATTTATTTAACACAAAATGAAAATAAGTTGAAAGATAAAAATGTGTGTTTCTCAAACACAAATACATAGCCGATGGACCAATGAAATGATGACACGTGACAATTGAATCCAATTTTTTTAATCTCTATTTAAATCATTCAATTTTTATTTTTATTTTTTAAAAATATATTATTTTGAATCAACCCACCCCCCTTCTTTTCCTTCTTTTCACCCTTCCACCGGCGTCGGCGGCAACGACCGCCAACGATACTCTCACCTTTTTATTCTTTACCATTGAACCTTATCATCCATTGCCTTTGTTGAGATTATGCAATTAAAGTATTTCAGTTTGTTATAATTAGTTAGAAGTTAGTTAGATGTGTTACAAAATAAGGAATCAAGTTAGTTAGACTGTTTCTTCTAGATTGTTCCAATTACAGTTTGTATATATGTAACACTTTGTAAAGACTGATTCATTCAATCAAAATTACATAGCTTCATGCTATTCTTCTCTCTAGTTTCAGTTTCCTCCATGTGAGCTTAGTTTTCATCAATGGAGTCTCTCAGCTTGTGTTGCTGATTTCATCATGGTATCAGAGCGCAGAGATTGCTCGCAAGTTCTCTTCCACATCTAATCCTTCGTGAGATTTTTTTTCTGGTTTGTGATTGATCATTTTTTTTTTTGAAGAATTGCATTGTGAATTCCTCTATTGTTTCTGCCATTTCCGATCTTCATTTGATTTTCTCCTCTCTATTATCTGGAGGATTCATCTTGTTCTTGTTCGATTGTCACGATTGGATCTGTATTTGTTTCATGTTGTTATTAGTTGATTGTCGAGTGATTGAATCTCTTCGCGATTCTCAATATGGTTTATCTCCAAGCTGAAGTTACTTCGAGTTCCTCTCATCTTCATGCTGATCCCACATCAGTTCGAATAGATTTTGCCAGTCCTCTTTACTTACATCCATCAGAAAGTGCTGGATCTTCTCTATTGCCTGCAGTTTTTGATGGTTCAGGTTACAGATCTTGGAGAAGAGCTATACTTAGAGCTCTATCAGTGAAAAACAAAACAGGATTTATTAATGGAACAATTGTGCGACCTGCTCCTGTTGATCCTGGTTTTCTGCAATAGGAAAGATGTGATGACATGGTAACTTCTTGGATCCTGAATTCATTGTCTCCTGATCTACGTGACAGTCTGCAGTATGTAAACAATGCTTATGAACTTTGGGCAGAGTTGGAAGAAAGGTACGATCAAACCAATGGGTGCAAACTATATCAGCTACAGAAAGAGATCAATGACCTTGTCCAAGGTCCTCTATGTAACATCCCGCACCTAGAAACAACTATAAAGAGTTTAAAATATGAAGATATTGATTTTTTGGAAAGAATAAGGAAATCTGAAAATTTTGTCTAAGTTAAGAAAGTGAGTTTTGGCCATTTTGAAACTGCCATAACTCCTAGCTCAGGAGGATTTAGGAGTAGCTCTTGATATGGTTGGAAATACCTTGGAGATATCTTTCCAACGCCGCCGATATTGCATGATTTTCGACATCGTATGAGTGAGATATGCCTTTCGAAAGTTGGGCTGTTGGATTGAGGACAGTCCCAAACCGGATTTAGGGAAGGGCAAAGTAGTCTTTTTCTCTAATTAATTTCCTAATTTGATTTTAGGGATTTATTGGGGTAAAAACATGACTTAGTCAGCTTGGAGAATTGATAAATACGCTAAGGGCTTGGAGAAGAGAGAAAAGAAGAAAGAAAGGGAGAAAAAAAAAGGCAAGAATTCGTCAAGATCATCCAAGCTTGCGAGTGTAATTCGTCGGAGGTGATCCCTATTAAGGTATATGAGATATTTTCGTGTTGGGTTAGTTCACCCACACTCTCATTTTATTTCTATTCAGAGAATGGTTGTTGATTGAATGAAAAGTTAGGAAGTTCTTGAAGAACTTTGTTGAAATTCGTTAAGTTTTTGTTGGTTGAATTGTTGATGCTTGGGGATTGAGTTGATTTATGTTTCCGGAATGTTTTCGAGTTAGATTGGTTGTGTATTGAGGTTTCAATTGATCCTAATTGTTTGGGGAAGGAACTAGGGAAGATTGGAGGGCTTAGAGATGAAAAACGGAGAAGAAAAATCGAGAACACCTGGGTAATGGGGCTGGGGCGCAGCGCCAGCCAGCGCGCCCCAAAGAAGCCTCTGAAGTTTTGGCCTTGGGGGGCCGCACCAGCCAGAGCGCCCCACAGACTTCTCTGAAGTTTGGGGCCTGGCGCCCCACGCCTCTCAGAGCGCCAATGACGCCAGTTCACCCTATTCTTCCTTCATCTTTTCGTACTAGTTTCTAATCGATGTACCCACA
>NW_006239094.1:1012760-1012935 GCF_000226075.1 Solanum tuberosum | reverse complement strand
TACAAGCTTTATATATATTGCATGTGTCTTATTGCTTTATATTGAGTTCAGTTGTTCATAAGTTAAAAAGAGCCAAGGTAAGTGTTCATTTGTACTCTTTCAAGCTTAAGTTGTGGTTAAGCATTCCAACTCGCATACTCGTACATTCAATGTACTGATGCCAGTTGGCCTGCAT
>NW_006239094.1:994644-1012435 GCF_000226075.1 Solanum tuberosum | reverse complement strand
GACTGTTTCATTGAGTTAAGTCTTCCGCTGAGTTAAGTAAGCCAGGCCAAGGGTCCGCTTGGGGCCTACGATGGTCTCCGAGTGTCGGCCACATCCAGGGTGTAGGCTTGGGGCGTGACACTCTAGACATTATATAAGAATGAAGAAGTTGTGGGAAGAAATGAGCACTATAGATGTCAATTCTCAGTGTACATGTGTGTGCACTTGTGGTGGTAAGACCAAGTTGCACAAAGCTGAACAGGACAGGAGACTCATACATTTCTTAATAGGTTTAAATGAGATGTATACATCCATCAGAGGCAATATCCTTATGATGAGTACACTTCCAAGTATGGCACAGGCTTTTGCCATCTTATCCCAAGAGGAGAAGCAAAGGGAAGTGAAGCCTAACAATCACACAGTTCTTGACTCTACCTCACTAAATGCCTATGTCCAGTCTAGCAATAGTGCAGTACTCAAAGATCTTAAGACTAACTACAGTTCCACTAGGGGAGGTGGAAACAACTCTGGAAACTTCAATAATAACAATGTGTTTAGGGGCAGTTCTAGCACTACTAGGTCCTCTTTGTTTTGTGATTACTGCAAGAGATCAGGACACACAAAGGACAGGTGTTACAAACTTCATGGCTACCCACCCAGGTTTCCAAAGGGGAAGGGATCAGGTTCAACAGGAAATGTGTGTGCTTCTGAGATGAATGGGCACCAGAATGAGGAGGATCTTGCACTAAAGAAACAAATGCCATTGAACTTGTCTAAAGTCCAATATGAACAGTTACTGAATATTTTGGGAACTCTGCAGATTGGCAATGGGAATTCTAACTCAGACAATTCAAACAATATGATGAGTGGAGCTGTGAACTTGGCAGGTATACTTGCTTGCTACTCTTCTATAACTGAAATAAGTGATCTATCTTGTAGGTGTGCTAAACTAACTGTTGGTTCTTGGATCATAGACTCTGGTGCATCACATCACATGACCTACAACAAAACCATCCTTAAAAACATTAGACCACTACCTTACCCTTTGTTGATTACCTTACCTATTGGCTACAAAGTTAAAGTAATTGAAAGTGGAGATGCTTGTTTGAATCCAGCTTTAACCATATGCAATGTACTGTTTGTTCCTAGTTTTAAATTCAATTTAATATCTATCCATTGTTTGGCCCTACAACTAAAAGGGACAATCAGTTTTAACAACTTCTCTTGTTCACAGCAGGGCCCTTCTCTGAAGAGCCCTCTGGAGATTGGTAAAGCTAAAAATGGCCTCTACTTCCTATGTCTCAAGTGCCATAATTGCCATGCACCCCCTGTTGGTAATGTTTCATCCCATGTTGCTAGTTTTCCTTCTCACTGTACTAGTCAAGCTTCCCTTTCCCCATCTCCTTCTGTAAAATACTCTTACAAGATCAATAAAGAAGCTTGTTCAATTGTTGATTGTCCTTGTCTTACTGATAACCATGTTTCTCCTTCTGCTAATTTTTTACCTACATCTCATACTCATGATACTGAACTCTTGTGGAATGCTAGACTTGGCCATGTTCCTTTTATAAAAATGAAGAGTATCTCTACTATACCAGTAAGTTTTTCTGCCAGACAACCTTTTACATGTACCATATGCCCTATGGCAAGACAAGCTAGAATGCCTTTCCAGGAAAGCTCTACCACTACTAGAGAACCTTTTGAGCTATTACACATTGATCTATGGGGGCCTTATCATGTACCTACACATGATGGCTACAATTATTTTTTAACAATGGTAGATGATCATAGTAGATCAACTTGGACACAGCTGATCAGGTGCAAGAGTAATGCACTACAGGTTGTAAAGGCTTTTGTATCTCTCATAGAAAACCAATTTCAAACCAAGTTGAAACCATTAGGTCTGATAATGGTCTAGAATTCACAAGTGGTGAGGCAACCAGTTTCTTTCAAGAAAAGGGAATAATACACCAAAGATCATGTCCTTATACCCCTCAATAGAATGGTGTAGTAGAAAGGAAACACAAATATCTTTTGGAGACAGCAAGGGCACTTCTTTATCAATCACAACTACCCATGAGATATTGGGGAGAGTGTGTCCTAACTGCTACCTATATCATTAACAGACTACCTACAAAAATACTGAAAAATAAGTCACCCTATGAATTGTTGTACAAAGAAAGCCTACTTATTCTCACCTTAGGAGTTTTGGATGTCTTTGTTTCCCCACCACTTTAAAAACTCACAAAGATAAATTTGAGCCAAGGGCAACACCTCACATCTTTGTTGGATACCCTTTCAACACTAAAGGCTACAAGGTACTAGACTTAGCTACCAAAAGAGTTCATGTATCTAGAGATGCTCTTTTTCATGAGGCTATTTTTCCTTTTGTTATTGCTCCTAATGGTTCTAGTTTTGATTCTGTCTTAAAGCTGCTTGTCCATTCTAATAAATTGTCTTCTATACCTAGTCAAATAATATCTTTGCTAATGATGAATTGCTGGAAACAAATGCATCTCCTGAAATTGCTAATAATCATCCTGAACTTGTTCCTAACCAAGACACCAACAACACTGCCCAGTCCTCATCCTTGCCCCATCGTCATAATTCTGTCCCCACTGATGCACCATCAATACATGCACCTATGAGAACCACTAGGTCTATTCACACCCCTAACTACTTGAAAGAATACAATTACAATTTGCCCAAATTGCATTCCCTTACACATGTCTCAAATGCTCCTAATCCACACCATTTCCTAACTTCTTTTATCTCAAACCATGACCATGTATGCTTTACTACCTTGTGTTCTAATAGCCAGCAGTTAGTGAAGACCATCTCACATGAGTGTGAACCTGGTTCTTATGAAGAAGCAATCATGAATCCTTCCTGGAAAATGGTAATGACACAAGAGTTTGAAGCTTTATACACAAATGACACATGGGAGCTGGTTCCATTGCCTAAGGACAAGAAGCCCATTGGCTGCAAGTGGGTATATAAAATTAAGCACAAGGCAGATGGGAGTGTGGAAAGATTCAAGGCTAGATTAGCAGTCAAGGGATACACTCAACAAGCCGGGATAGACTACACTGAGACTTTCTCACCCGTAGTCAAGATGACCACTGTTAGAACCTTGGTTTCTTTGGCTGTGAAGAGAGGATGGGACATGTACCAGTTAGATGTGAACAATGCCTTTCTACATGGTGATTTGCATGAAGAGGTGTAGATGGAATTGCCACAAGGCCTGATGGTGGACAATGACAACATGGTTTGTAGACTTAAAAAGTCACTTTATGGCCTAAAGCAAGCAAGCAGGCAATGGTATGACAAACTAGCAAGCAGTCTTTGTTCCAAGGGATACACACATTCAAACAGTGACTATTCACAGTTTTATAAAAGGAAGGGGTGTTCCTTAGTATTTGTTGCTATCTATGTTGATGATGTGATCTTGACAGGTACTGATTTAGAGGAAATTACTTCACTGAAGGCTTTTTTGCATGATCAGTTTAAGACAAAAGACCTTGGTAAGCTGCACTATTTTCTGGGACTAGAAATATTATACAGATAAGATGGTGTTTTGATTTCCCAAAGGAAATTCACTACTGACCTGCTAAAAGAGAATGACTTCATGAACTGCAAAGTTACTTCATCACCTCTTGATTCTACTGAAAAGCTTAAAGCTACAGATGGCAAGTTACTGTCAGATCCCACTCACTATAGAAAACTGGTGGGAAAGCTTAATTTCCTCACAAACACTAGGATGGATATAGCTTATAGTGTTCAACATCTCAGTCAATTCATGCAGACACCCAGGGAACCACACTTGAAGGCTACTTATCATGTCCTTAGATATCTAAAGCAAGATCCTACATTAGGAATTTTTATCTCAAACACACCTGAATTTACTGTCAGCGCTTATTGTGATTCAGACTGGACAGCTTGCCCTGACTCTAGGAAATCTATTAGTGGGTACCTGGTCCTTATGGGTAATAGTCCCATTAGTTGGAAGTCCAAGAAACAGGCCACAGTGTCCTTATCATCAGCTGAAGCAGAATATAGAGCTGTGAGACAAGTGGTGGGAGAGTTGGTATGGTTTGAGAGATTACTTGTTGAATTGACAGTGGAATGTCCCCTGCCTATACGTGTGTTTTGTGATAGTCAGGTAGCAGTTCACATTGCCAAAAATCTAGTATTCCATGAGAGGACAAAGCATATAGAAGTGGATTGCCATTTTGTCAGGGATAAGATCCAACAGGGACTGGTTGTACTTCAACACATCTCCACCAACTCACAACTTGCAGATATCTTCACTAAGGAACTAACTGGAGTCAAACATGCTACGATTTTGAGCAAGTTGTCTGCAATTACTTCACCTCCAACTTGAGGGGGGCTGTTGAGATTATGCAATTAAAGTATTTCAGTTTGTTATAATTAGTTAGAAGTTAGTTAGATGTGTTACAAAATAGGGAATCAAGTTAGTTAGACTGTTTCTTCTAGATTGTTCCAATTACGGTTTGTATATATGTAACACTTTGTAAAGACTGATTCATTCAATCAAAATTACATAGCTTCATGCTATTCTTCTCTCTAGTTTCAGTTTCCTCCATGTGAGCTTAGCTTTCATCAATGGAGTCTCTCAGCTTGTGTTGCTGATTTCATCAGCCTTTATTTTCTTCCCACTAATAATCAGTATTATCATAATTATATAAAGAATAATAGTAACAACTTTTGCCGGAAAAAATAATCAATTCATATTATTTTTATCGAAAAAAATGGAGTTTTGTTAGAATATTTGAGATTTAGATCTTTATAATAATGTATGTACAATTTTGTTGCTTTATTGTGGGTTTCATTGCGCTAAAAAATAGAAAATTATAATGCATACTCAGCATTAACAAATGCCCAGCATAGGACAAATTTTCCAAATTTAGTGTTTCTGTTGTCTTCAACTTTAAACTAATATCATTCTTCAATTGATTTAGATTATGATTTTATAAAAAAAAAAGAGCGAGAGAAAGAGGAGAACGATGGTTGCAGAGGAACATTGTGGGAAGAAGACAGGCATTCCTTTTTTTTTTCTTTTTTTTTTAATCTAAGTGTATAAAATGAGAAAATAAAAAAGGAAAAGTACTATTTTTAGTTGCTTTACGCGCTCAAGGAGTGTGGAGCACACTTTTTTTGCCATGTCAGCATTTTGTGTCAAATAGGAATGATTTTTGAACAAATAAAGTGTTAAATAGGTACAAGCCCTAGTCAAGGTATCCAAGTGAAATGTGTGGACAATTTTAAGGGGTCGTCGATGACTTAAGCCTTTTAATTAATATTTGGTTATAAAATTTTCAAATTCAAACTTTGAGTTTGATTCCAAATTTGTTTTCCAACATTATTTTCAAAAGGAAAAAGGGATTGAAATATCCTCAACTTTGTTATTAGAGTTGATATATTTCTTTTTATGAAAATGACTTATATATAAATCTATTGTTATACAAATGACTCGCATATACCATTTTTCTCTGGCGGAAGTGAAAAACTTAACTTTAAATTAATTTTAAATTTTTACTAAAAATATTTAAAAATATGATCAAGCACTTACTAAGAGCTTGTCTGGCATTTATGTTGAAAGGCCAAAAATACTTATTTTGAGATTTTTTTTTTTTGAAAAATAAGGCATTTGAGAAATTAATAAAACTGCTTTGAACTTGAAGCAACAACAATTTTTCTGTTAATGGGAAGAAGCTAAAAATTTCTCTTCTTAAAAAAGGCAGAAGCAGAAACATTTTTTTTTTGAAGAACAATATATCTCTTATTAATTAACTAACATATCTCATAAACTTGGTTAAGTTTCATTTAAGAATTTTATTTTTATATTATAATTTTTTTATATTTTTATTTTACATTTATTATTATTAATTTATATTTGATGTTTTAAATTGTATTTACATCATCAGGTTAATATTGATATATTATATCAATACTTAATTTATTTTTTATTTATCTATGTATAATATTAATTGAAAAATTGAATATGTACATTTTAATTTAATAAAAATAAAAATTTGATTAAATTTTTTATAATAGATATTTAAAATAGCTTATCTCTATAAAATAACCTTAATAGTAACCTTACATTGATACTTGTCTTTTTTTTTGTGAATTGACTCTTAAAAGCATTTTTTAAAAATGATTAGTCAAACACAATCTACTGATCAAAAACACTTTTCAAATGAATTAGTCAAACAAAAAATGTTTTTTTTCATAAGCATTTTTTCTGAAAATCTATTTTTAAAAAGTGCTTCTAGAAATAAACAAGTTTTAGCAGCAATGACAAACAGGCTCTAAGGACCCATTTGGCCAAAAAATTCTTCATTTTTTATTGAAATAAATTTTCACTTTAATTTTAAAATAAGTATTTGATCATGAAAATCCATCTCCTATTTAAGTTTTTGATAGGATAGATGGAGCTCCAACTACAATCTTATATATCATCTGTTTACACTTGATGTTAAATTTAACCTTAATTTTTAAAATTTCAATCATTAAGTCTGAATCTTAATCATTAAGTGATTTTGCCTCTTTTAGTTTACAATCACTAAATAGATCTGCATAACTAGAATTTACAACAAAGTATTTATATCACTAAGATATATATTTAATATTTTCTATAAAGGTGAAAATTAATAGTAGCAAATGGATGGATTTTGGATCGGATTTGAGCAGATTGAAAATGAATAGAGGTAAAATGGATTGAATTGTAATTTAACCCATATAGATATGGGTAAAGATGGATGTGGTCTACTCATATATAGATTGAGTAAAATGGTTCTAACCCATTTTTACCTTTCTTCATTCTTTTATTCAGTTTTTCCCTTCTTAAGTTCTTCTTTTTCTTTTCTTTTTCGAATTTTACTTCTTCTTACCAATTTCTTTATCAGGGTAATTAAAATGTATTTTAAAAGTATGTTTATGAATTATAATATGATAAATAAATAATTAAATTAACATACTCACATTAATCAAAATGCACTTACTAAAATAAAATTAAAAGAAAAGAATATTATTTTCATGAAACCCCATAAACATAAAATAACATCATATAGGCTTATGAAAAATATATTCACCACCATTTATGAGGTTAAGTTTCAAACATGCTAGGATGTCATGAGTTCGAGTTGTAAAAATAGTGTAATACCCCGGAAGTTGGAAAGTTTAAAAGATAAAGAAAAAGCAGAAAATTTAGCTGAAGTAGTGAACTACAAGTCCCTTCTATGAACCGTAGGAAGTCCTACGGGTTGTCTAAAGGCAATCATAGAAGTTGGGTTGAGTTTTTAGAATTTCAAGTTTTTGAAGTTTGATCTACGACTTAATAGGACGAACCGTAGGATGTTTGACAGGTCGTAGGACTGACTTGTAGGATTGATTCAGAGATTTGAATTAGGACTTCAAACCTACGGAAGGTTTTTACGGGTTGTAGTTTTGTCCTACGGACCGTAAGAAGGTTCCGTAGAAAAGTTCCAGACTAAGTGAAAGTTTGGAGTGATAATTGGGTTCTACATATGCGGTCTACGGATCGTAGAAACTCGACGACCGTAGAATGGTCTCGTGGGAAATGATAAACATTTGGGTTTATGAATTTTGTTCTACGGTTGACCAAAACTGACTCTAGAAATTCCTACGAATCGTAGGTCACAACGATAGGCCTAACCGACAGTTATTTTTAAAGGGTATTTTGGGACTTTTCCTATGCACTTAATTTATATACTACATCATTTTGAATCTAATTTTAAGTCCTATAACTACCCATCTACTCCTAAATTTTGCCTAGCTCCTTCATTCCCTCAAATTCCCAAATTCTTTCCAAGGTTTTCTCCAAATCCTCTCTCTAGATCAAGGAAGAAGAAGCTAGGGTTCTTTAAATTCAAGTATCCTTTCTTCATTATTGCTTAGGACTTCAAGAGAAAGGTATGTAGGGAGTTCATCAATAGGTTCCATTCACCCATTGAGTTCATAAAGATTCCTCAGTTCTCCAATTCAATTTCAATCAAATTGGTAAGGTTTTCATTGAATTCCTTGTGTGTTCTATTTGAATGGATTTAAATTGTTTGATTTTGATCATATTATGATTATTTAGATTCAATTACATGTTTTACAATCAATTCCATATGAACTCATGCATTGATTCTGACTTTGACTATAAACCCTGAATTTAAAGAAAAACTATGAATCCATGAATGATGTTTTCATGAACTTATGCATGATTGATGGCAAAGAATAATTTATGATCTAGGTTTCTTTAAGATAAGAATCAATGAATTGTGAAAGGTTTTCTCACATATGCATGAATTGTGAAAGATTTTCTCAAATACTTAAGAAATCATGAATGGTGAAAGGTTTTCTCACACATGGTTTAAGGATCTAATCTATGATGTTGTTAGCTTGTATTAGTAACTTAATTGTGCTTTTCCATGAATGATAATATTTTTATGAATGTTACTATTCTATTGGGATTCTTACTTAGGATCGAGAGAATATTGAGATGGAGGCTCTCCCATTAGTAGATGCCAAATTTCTAGTAGCAATTTCCTTGTTCCCAACTACGTGCCCCATAGGTTGTCTTAAGTGACATAGCTAGTGGATCCACAAAGCCATCTATAACATCATAAAAAAAATGATTGGAACATAACCCATACATCACATACCAAATCTGAAATTAAAATGACATAAAGCAATGAAAGAGTCTGGGTCCTCTGAACATGAGGACTCACCAACCTTCAAATTTGATGAAGGATCAACTAGCCACGAACGGAAGGAGAAGAGTCTTCAAGTCCTACATTAGTGAAACAATGTAGGCATAAGTATGCATTACTACGTGAAATATACTAAGTATGAGGGAAATGCAATAAAACATGAGACGTGATCGTAAGGGGACATAATCGAAAATATGAAATGCATGACTAAGTTAAAACATAGTAAAATCATTTAAGAAAACTCATTAAATCATGAACGTGGTCAATGAATCTTTAAATCATAAAGGAAGCCTCATAAAACATTAGTAATTAACTTACTTCGTTTATGGGAAGTTTACCATTAATCGGCATATACCATGTAAGCTATAACATGGATTTCAATGTCTATCCCACACCGAAAAGAGATGTACTTACTGGCCAAGGTAAGAACCATGAACTTGAGCTAAAGTGGATCCACTAGCTAATGTCTATCTAAGACAAACCTACAGTGGCACAGAGTTATGGGACATAAGTATTCGCCGCTAGTCCACTCGGTGCTAAGCAACAATCTCACGAAATAGTCAATAATCATATTCATTTTATCATCCATGAAAAAGTACAATTAAGATACTCATACAAGCTAGAAACATCATAGAGTAGCTCCTTAGATCATGCGTGAGAAAACCTTTCACCATCCCCGATCTTTTCATAACAGCTTTATAGGACCCATAGTCATTAACTTCATGATAGAAATGTCCTACTACTAATGGAAATAGTTTTAAAAGCGTGATCTATAACTATTGATGAAAATAGTACCATACTAATCAAGACCTAATTTAGAAAAAAATAGCCCAAAAACATTGAGGGCAATTCTAGATGTCATTCATGTCACGTGACCAAGTTTCATATAACATATAGATACCTTCATCTTTAAGCTTAATTAAGTCATACACATTGATTGCATGAATATATGCATGATTTCATAAAAATATATTCATAGATTCAAGTTTCTTCATAAACTCATGTTACTTAGGGTTCATAGTCAAAATTCATAGATCAATGCATGAGTTAACATGGAATTATTTGAAAAGCATTTAGCTAAGTCTAAATCATCAAAATAAGATTATAATCAAGCAATTGAATCCATACAAATAGAACCCATGAGGAATTGAATAAAAACCTAATCATTTTTTGGTAAATTGAATTGGAGAATTGAAGAAATTTTTGGGACTCAATGGGTGGTTGGAACCCATTGATGAACTCCCTACATACCTTTATTGAATTCCTAAGCAATGATGAAGAAAGGGGACTTGAACATGAAGAACCCTAACTTCTTCTTCCTTGATCTAAAGAGAAGATTATTTGGAGAAAACCTTGGAGAGACTTTAGGAATTTGAGAGAATGAATAAGTTGGGGGAAATTTCTAAGGGTGAAGGGTATATATAAGGCTTAGATTTAGGGATAAAACTACGTAGTATAGGGTTAAAAAATTAGGGAAAAGACTTAAAAGCCCTTGAAAATAATTGCCGACCCTCATCTACGGTTTGGACCTATGGACCTTACTAGTCAACTATAGATAGGTTCAGAGATTATTAATTAGACCAATTTTTTTTATAGAACCTATGTACGACTCATAGATCATTCTACGGACCATAAAGACAAACTAAATGGTTAGATTTCATGGAGTGCCCTTATTTATTATCTTCGATTGTAGTACCCAATTCACTTCTCTATTTTGAATATCTTTCCTAACGGGCCTTGATACCTATGTTAAGCTTAGTACATACTTTCACCCTCAAATCAAAGGGCAAGCGGAGCGTACTATCCAATCTTTGTAAGATATGTTGAGAGCTTGTGTGATTGAATTCAAGCGTAATTGGGATGATCATTTGCCTTTGATTGAATTTGCTTACAATAATAGCTATCATTCAAGCATTGGTATGACTCCATTTGAGGCTCTATCTGGTAGGATTTCCTATAGTTGGTTGAAGTTGGTGAGGTTGCATTGATAGGTCCCGAGTTAGTACATAAGGGTATAGAGAAAGTTCAGCTTATTAGGGAAAGGTTGAAAATAACTCAAAGTTGACAAAAGTCCTATGCCGATGTTAGAAGAGAGACCTTGATTTTGATGTACATGATTGAGTCTACTTGAAAATTTCACCCATGAAGGGTGTGATGAGGTTTGGAAAGAAATGGAAACTTAGTCTCCGTTATATGGGTCCATATCAGATTTTGAGGCGTATTGGTAAAGTTACTTATGAACTTGATTTTCCTAATGATTTAGCATTGGTACATACGATTTTCCATGTCTCCTTGTTGAAGAAATGTGTTGGAGATCCTACATCCATTGTTCCCTTGGAAGGCTTGAGAGTTAAAAAGAATCTTTCTTATGAAGAGGTTCTGGTTGAGATTTTAGACCCGTATGTTAAGAAGTTGAGAAATAAGGAAGTTGCATCTGTAAAATTATAATGGAGGAATAAAGTAATTGAGGGTGCTACTTGGGAGGCCGAAGCTGATATGAAGTTCCATTATCCCTATCTCTTTTATTCCGACCCTACTATAGCTTGAGGTATTTAGTTCCTCATGGTTTATCCTTATGTCTTAGTCATTTTCATGTTTCCTCATGCATGCATGTTCATGAAAACTTGATTTTTAAGAAAATAAGGTAACTTGATTGGTTTCTTCATGATTATGTTCATTTGTGTATGAGTTGCATATAGGCCTTATGAAATGATGTTTTGGGTATGCTTTAAATTGGAGTCAATTTTTCCTCCTCGGATATGTGTATTTATGTGATTACATTCATGTTGGGATGTAAGATCTTCTTCCTACCCTTCTTATGATGACTTGAGTTTCATTCGAGGACGAATGTTCCCAAGGGGAAGATATTGTAACCCTTCAAATTTGGAAAAGAAGAAAAATGCAGTTTTGGGCTGGTGTATGTGTCTACGGGCAGTAGATGGCAACCGTAGGAACTGGGAAAATAAATCTTTTGAATTAAGTTCCATCACCCTTTTTATGGTTCACCAGGATGGTCCATCAACCTTTGTATGAGTCGTAAATAGGTCTCGTATGTGAGTCCTAGACTTAGTGAAATTTTGAGGGTCGAAGTTGGGTTCTACGGTTGGTATGTATGGTCTGTAGGAAGACCTGCGAGCCATACATAGGGTTCCGTCAAAATTGATTAACCTTTGAAGTCCCGATAAACTATCTACGGTTGACCAGTATGGTCTGTAGAAGGACGTACAAACAATAGGTCCAACCGTAGATGGGGTCCGACAACTATTTTTGAAGGAGTTTTTGGGTCTTTTTCTAATTATCTCAACCCAATACCATGCCGTTTTATCTTCTACCCTAAGCCCAATATAAATTTTTAAGACCTAAACTAAATACTTTTGAACTCATTCTCCAAAATTCCTTAAAACTAACCAAAGTCATCCTCCCAAATTCTCTCAATACTAAGGAAGAAGAAGAGGAACTAGGGTTCAACTACAAGTCTCCAATCCTCCAACATTTGTGGGGTTTTGACATCAAGGTATGATAGTATTCACCTATGGAGTCCTTTCCTCCATAGGGTTCCTAAATTCTCCAGTTTTAGAAGTTAGATTCTCCAATTAAATTTAGGGTTTTATTCAATCTTCATGGGTTCTTTTCAATTATGATCCAATTGATTGTTTCCTATCTTTTTATGCATGAATTGAAGTAATTATATGTTTTTAAGTTGAATTAACATGAACGCATGCATGATCCATGATTTCTAGACTATGATCCTGTGATGAAGCATATGAAATATGAAAGATTAATTTATGAAGATATGCATGTTTTTTTTATGAAATTAATAAATGATTTAAGGTTTCTTTGAGAGTTAAGCATCGATGATGTTGTTGTTGTTGTGATGAAAGAATTTGTCACATACTATTCAAAACATAATTGTGAAAGGGTTTCTCACAAGAAAGATTCATAAGGTTGAAAGATTTTCTCACCTAAGTTGAATCAAGATTAAGGAGTTATTCTATATGAATTCTAGCTTTGATTAGTTACTAATCTAAAGTCAAAACCTACTAGGTAACAATAAAACAATAGCAGAGAATAGAATATAGTTAAATAATAACCTAACCGGACCCCATAAGACCGGAAGTACAAACATCAAACATAATCCAACCAATCCCTATAAATTGGGTACAAACAACAAAAACGTATACAGATGATAGGTAATGCATATGAATGCGGGGTGAGCAGTAGAACCATCTGAAACCATAATCATAGGACTCCAATCAACTCCCAGCCCAGCTAGCAAGAGTGACAAATTAATTCAAGCTGCCCAGCCACACAATCCACTCTCAAGGGCGTAAGCTGCCCAGCTAGCAAGAGTGACTCGGGGGCGTGTCAACTCCAAATAGAATCTGAGGTATCAAGGCCGCCCAACCAACTAGTACACTCCCGGGGGCGTAAGCCACCCATCTAGTAAGAGTGATCTAGAGGCGTAAGTAAAACCAAAAGCATACAGGAAAGGGTATTGATGTGCCAAATAGTCAAGTAAAAAAAAAGCATAACCCAGATGCCTCTAATATCTCAAGTAGAAAAAGGAGCATGTCCCTAATGTCTCATAATCTCAAAAATCAATAAGTCAAGTGATCCAGGTGGTACGACTCCCGTTAAAATCAGTTTAGAATAAAAATTGGGTAAAACAATGTCTCATCATGAACGATAAATATGTCAATGCATGGGCCATTATCGTACCATAAAATCCATTCGAATGAGCAAACAATACAATGTTTTCATCACCAGTATTCAAACAAGGAAATCCAAATCAAATAATTATGCAGCCACTGAAACCACGCTACCAAAAGCAGAGAGTACTAACCTGAGATCCAACTAATATAATCATAAGCTCAATAAGGATACAATATGCCCACCGCTAATCAACAACCAAAGGTATCAAGAAGAGATTTCAAATCAATAAAGAAGGAGCAAAATCAAGGGACGACGCCTTACCACAATCATAGCGCTCTAGTCCCAGACTGAGCACAACCAGAACCAACTCACGGTTACGACGAGCCACTAAGGTAACAAGCATCAACGCAAGAAGAACGACCCAAAATAAGGTCTAAAGGGAGCAAATCATAACTACGAGGCGATACAACACAACCTAAAGCATATAATGTCAAGCCTAGTCCAAGGCAACCACGAAGCAATCCTAACAAGGATAAGCAAGATCATCTACTCCACAAGCGAAGTCACAGTCTAAACCAAGGATCCCAACACCCACTATAAGCCCAAGGCTCTTGCAGAATCAAGAAATGATGGAATAACAAGAGGAAAGCTAAATACCCGACAAATACCATCCAAAATTACATGAAATGTATACTAAGCATTATCTAAGAAGCTCATTAAGAAAGTAGACTGAAGCCTACCTCAAAGTCAAACACGAGCGCTTCAAATCCATTACACACGAGCTATTTGCATCTGAAACACTTCCAAACAGCGCCAAACTATCAAATCATCAATCACAATGTCATTACAGACGTTTTGACAATAAAATCACAACAATTGAAAATAGACCCAAACTTGAGTTAAAAGGGAATGTGGGACCTGTGCTGGGAATCCCAAAATGGACTATGTCAAAAGTTCCTAAACTATGCCTTGAACTTGTGTTCCAAAATTGAATACAATCCGAGGCTCGAAAATAGCCACAACAAAAACAACAAAATTAACAAGAAAACCAAGCACATGCAGCAGCTTTGAGCTCAAATTCACCTCAAACAAAGGTTCCTCAACCGCTTCTAATCCCAAAACAAAGTATCCACACTCCCAACAATTACACAAGACTTCAAATCACTCAAATCAAAGCTCGGATGAGGGAGAAATTGCCTATTGAAAATGAGGGTTAAAAGCTGAAATTTCTGGATATAAAACCCGACACTGGTCGCTAAAAGTAGAAATTCAGTCACTAAAAGTCTGATATCTAGTCGCTTAAAGTCTGCACCAGATATCAACACTTTCATTGGTTTGCTCCAACTCCAAATTCTCAGGCGGGGTGACCGGGATTCATTCGAAACCCCGTGAACGCAAACAAAATTTGCTACCCCATCGAATTTGGCATTCCGGACTCAATGAAACTATTAAACTCCCATATG
This sequence comes from Solanum tuberosum, assembly GCF_000226075.1. NCBI lineage: Eukaryota > Viridiplantae > Streptophyta > Magnoliopsida > Solanales > Solanaceae > Solanum > Solanum tuberosum. The sequence goes on along the minus strand of NW_006239094.1, from coordinate 997,596 downwards.
AGGTCGTTTGATAAAAAGTAGGTCCTACATCCCAGTTCTATTTTAATCTAAAGCCACAAGAAAACTCAAAATGAGACCGGAAGCCTAAGGGACCGTACGAAAGGTCATTCTAGAGCAAACTCGACATTCCGGAGCTAATCACGCTAACTGAATTCTCATCGGAGCATGTTTACAAAGAATGGTTACCAAAGTCAACCCTTGGCTTAAGCTTCAAAGCTAAAACGCCTAACGGCACAAACTCACACCATAAGCCTTGGGGCCCTAACCAACGATGCCCCTAGCCTAAAATGGCACTTCCAGAGCTGATGAAATTGTTAGAATTGCATTCTGAGGCTGTCTTCCTGAAATTTTGACTGAAGTCAACCATTCAAGTTTCAAAGACTCTAAAACACGAAAACTTGCATAAAATCCTAATGAACGGCCCAACGACTGAAATGTTAATCCCAGCAAGTCATAAATTACTTGTGATCGCTACAAGAAAACTCTAAACGTGAAAAAATCAGAAGACAAAGAAAATGATATGGAGGGTCATTACAAGTTTAGTGCACAATCATCAAGCATCCATTAATTGAGAATTTAACCATTGTATATTATATAACTTCATAATAATTGAAAAAAAAACAAATTATTAAATTCACAACAAAACAACATTAGCCAAAAATGGAATAAAATAATGAAAATCGACCAAATTTTACAAACATTAACCAAAAAAGATAGAGCAAACAATAACAATGGAGTTACCAGCCTCGGAGTTTGATGCTTTTGATTGTTGTTCATCGGAGCTAGAGTCACATCAGAGATTATCAATTACATGCCATTCCCTTTATTTTAAGATCAAGTAAAGGATTTTATAGAAAATTCAAAATCACTATTTTTACAAAATTATGGGTTTTTAAAACCATGTGCTTAAAATTATGGCTTAATTAAATATTTGTACATGCAATTATTTATTTCTGTTTCAATGAATTTTTAGACTGTACTAAATATATTAAAATAAATATGAACAAATGTAATGAATATAACCAACGGTATGTAAAAAATGCAATTTGACAAAAAATCATAATTTAATCAAAGTGAAATAATATTTTGAATATATTCAACGGACTATGACAAAAATAGTGATAATTGAAATCAACTAGAATTCAAAATAAACTAAAAAAAATTCTAATACTTTGAGAAATCAGGATAATTATCGATAAAGTAAATTCAAATTATAAAATAATTTTACATTTTTGAACTATTTAACGTATAAAATACTGAAAAGTATTACCTTTGAAAACATCAAGTCAAAATTGGGTGTCAACAACCTCAAAAGAATGAATCCAATATAGAATCGAGGGGAGATAGTTGATATTTTAGATATACAAGAAACAATGATTTTTTATTTTTTCAAACTTGTTATTAATATTTTAATTAGTAATACATTAATTTATTGAAATGTTTAAGTGAGAAATAAATAATGAAAGTACTCGTTCAGTTAAGTTAGTATGTTTTAAAAGGTACTGAAAAGGGCCAAAAATATCCCTGAAGTACAGGAAAAGGTCTAAAAATAACCTTCATCCATCTTTTGGTTTAAAAATACCCTTCTACTCATCTTTTTTGTCTAAAATTACCCTTCCATCCACTTTTTTGCTCACTTATACCCTTACAACTAACAACCCTCTCTTCTTTTTTTAAATACTTATTATGTGTCATTTTTTAATTGAATGAAATAAAAATCCACCTCTATTAATTTTTCCCATAATTTATCCAAATCAAAACAATATATTTTTTGAAGATCCAAAAAATATATTTTTTTAAATCTAGTAGTAATTTCTATTTTCTATAGCTTTTTTCCAAAAATAATAATTTGTTTTAGATAATTAAAATGTTATTAAAAATACTAGTCATTCCACAATTACAGGGACATAATATATTAATATAAATCCTAAAAAATAGTCTATCCTTTTTTTTTAAAGTTAATCATTAATTTTTTTGTACTAATAAGTCTTGTCGTCCGCGTCATTAGTGATCAAATCTTGGACTGGTGCACCAATTGGAACAACTTTTTTTTTAGAATTTATATTAATATATTATGTCCCTGTAATTGTGGCATGACTAATATTTTTTAAAATGTTTTAATTATATAAAACATTTTTTTTTGGAAAAAAGCTATAGAAAATAGAAATTACTAGATTTTAAAAAATATATTTTTTGGATCTTGAAAAGATGTATTGTTTTGATTTGGATAAATTATGGGAAACAATTAATAGAGGTGGATTTTTTATTTTCATTCAATAAGAAAATAACACATAATAAGTATTTAAAAAAAGAGAGAGGGTTGTTAGTTGTAAGGGTATAACTGAGCAAAAAGGTGGATGGAAGGGTAATTTTAGACCAAAAAGATGAGTAGAAGGGTATTTTTAGACCAAAAGATCGATGGAGGGTATTTTTAGACCTTTTCCTGTACTTCAGGGATATTTTTGGTCCTTTTCCGTAAAAGGTATGACATTAAGATATAAATAATATGACCTGAGATGGTATATGGTACTACTTGTCTTCTTTAAAGTTTTAAATGCTCAAATGTATCTTATCAAGAAATAGTTATCATTTTTTTCCATTAAATTACTTTACTTGTAATAATAAGTCCAAAGCATACCTTATATCCTGTATATTTTCGTATGTTATGAAAATTAGAGTGTGATATACATTAATATACACAATATGGTATACACATGTCACAGAGGTATTTTTAAGGTCTTATATTCTACTATATTATAAAAGAGAGTTTAGGCCCAAATATAATATATAATATTCAAGATTGGGACTTTTCCCAATCTTGAATATTTTCTATTTCTACTTTCTATTTCTTATATATATATATATATATATACATATAGATATTCTATATATTATTTTAAAAGGTAGTTTATGCTCAAGTTCTACTATATAATAAATATAATATATAATATT
>NW_006239094.1:990285-993376 GCF_000226075.1 Solanum tuberosum | reverse complement strand
TAAAAATACTATAAATCATGATAATTGACAACATAAAATATGTTTTGAAAAAAAATACAAAAAATTCCACTGATTCTTGAAGTGAATCTATCGTAAAAATACTATAAATCATGATAATTGACAACATAAAATATGTTTTGAAAAAAAATACAAAAAATTCCACTGATTCTTGAAGTGAATCTATCGTAAAAATACTATAAATCATGATAATTGACAACATAAAATATGTTTTGAAAAAAAATACAAAAAATTCCACTGATTCTTGAAGTGAATCTATCGTAAAAATACTATAAATCATGATAATTGACAACATAAAATATTTCAAAAAATGTTGTATGTGGGTAGTCTTATTATGCCTTAAATAGCGTCAAAGAAAGTACAGGTTTGTGATAAAAAAAACTTATTCCTTTATCCACGCAAACAATCGCTTCAAAAACTCGGTTATTAGCCCCAAAATATACCATTTATATTATTGGGCCCGTGCTATGCACGGGCAACATTATCTAGTATATATATAGAAAGGTCTGTTTACATGCCCAATATTACAATCTCAAATATGTGTATAGCTTATCGAAATTCCAATACATTTGGAGGCTAATTACATCCTATTCCAAATGTTTCCCCAATTACAAAGATTCTGATTTTTTTCATTGCTTTCGGATACATTCCTTGGTTGTCCGATACATTACAAATGATACATTACTTAATGGAAGGGATGTATCTGAGAGAGGATATGGATGTATCCGAGGAGGGTAGGGATGTATCCGAGAGGGGATAGGAATGTATCTGAGGGGAATAGGGATATATCCGAGGGGGATAGGGATGTATCTGAGGGGGATAGGGACGTATCTGAAAGGATAGGATGTATTCGAGAGGAGATTTTTGTAATTTTTTTAAATGGTAGGAATTTTCAGAGATCATGATATCTTAAGTTATGTATTTATATAATTTTTCCTAAATATATTTGTAGGTATTTAGTTAGTTTTTTTAAAAGAAAAATTACCATCAACATTTTCAAATAAACACAATATTATATATGATAAATATAATAGAATCACACTCTATGATAAAATGTTTTTTTCCCATCAAACAATAACTTATAAACTTATTTAAGTGCATTAATTTACAATATAATATCATATACTCCAATGCTTATTTAAACATCATATCAAACACACACATTCAAATTTAAAAAAATGTAGTTATATTGTTTTTCTACTTTATTTGAATATTATTTTAGAGAATAGAACAAAATTTAAGTGTTAATATATTAACGATTTTTATAGAATCACACAAAGCAACAAAATCTACTAATCCATCTATAGATTTAATTTGAATACAGTTAAACTCGTTTTTATAGGTGTTATCTAAATGACCAACTTGATGAAATAAGAATGAATCATATCATTCTTTACAAAGTGATAAAAGGATGAAAAAAGAGTTATGACTTTATGTCATGTCTTATGTATATCATAATTGAGAAAACAATTTAGTACAATAAGCAAATTTTTTTCTAAAGTGATTTATATACCTGGCAAATGAATTAACTACCTCAAATAAAGAGAATAAAAAAAGCACTACCAAAAATTAACATAACACTATCATACATATTTATTGAAATTTATAATATACATTATTAGTATAAAATAATTTTACACTATCAAATCACAATTATTTATTATAACAAGTAATTTGTTTTATTTTTAAAATTGTTACTTTTTGTAAGAATTTATTTGTAACTCTCTTTATGTGACTTCTATTTTATAATAATAAAGTATATTACTTACATTAAATTTTACATCGATTAGGTGTATAAATTATAACTTCTTAATACAGTAAAGCATCACTAAATTAATACTCAGTTAATTAATAATCTCTCTAAGGTAATAATTTTCTTTGTCCCAACTTGGGCCAATGGAAAAGATCACTCATTTCGATAAGATTATAAGATAATATATTTTCAGAAGACTCCTATATAAATATATGGTCCCATTAATATTATAAATTAATAATTCTTTAAAAGTCCAAATATATCTAAGAAAATTTAGTGAAATATGATTCTATTATGTTCTGTTTTTCGTTAAAATTTAAATCTAGTTGAAGTTCATCTCTTACTTTTCTTATTGCATCCAAAAGTTTCGGTGTTGTATTTTCTAATTGCACCATAAAATTGTGAAGAGTTCTAGATGCAAGTGTTTCCTTACGCGTAACTGGTTCCAAAGGTATTGGTTCATCTTCAACTTTATCATCAACATTGTTTATCTATGATATCCATAATTTGTTCTAAGCTCTAAACCTCTGAACATGTATCATTTTCACCCATTCAATAGGTTATTAACGTTCATTTTATTGCAATAACCGAGATCATTAATCATGACCTCAAGTTCATTAATGACTTTTTCACAAGTGGGTTCTTTCAAATGTTTTGAGATTCCATCCCTGAACAATTTTTTGGTGTCGAACACTCTTTAAATTAATAAATATTAATTTACTGATTTAACCATACCTCTATAAAATAATAATATTTCATGGTCCCGCCTATATTAATTTAGAGAAATTTTACTGTACAATTTGAACAAAACTTACCACTTAAATTAACTAAATCATTTTGTTAATTTTTTTTATAATATGAAGTTTTAAAATTTGAGATTGCTTATGTGTACTTAAATTAAATTTTACATCGATTAGGTGTATAAATTATAACCTCTTAGTACAATATGAACCAAACTTACCACTTAAATTAACTAATATTTTTAGTAAAAGCATAAGATGTGTTGGTATCACTACAACAAATATGATATATAGCTACGAAGTTATTAGCTACGACATCAAATTCACCATTAATTGTTCGCTTTTAATGACAAAATTTACTTTTCGTGCTTAAATATATGAAACACATACTTTTAGTGACGAAACATAAAAATCCGTAGCAAAGTTTCGTCTACTAAAGTTAAAGTTTCCCACCAAAAAATTAATTGGCGCCATTTGTTAAGTAGTGTTAGTCACGAATTGAAAGTTATCGGTGACACGTTATTTCATCACTAATAATGTATCTAATTCATGAAAAATATTTCATCTTCTTAAAATTTAT
>NW_006239094.1:989381-990223 GCF_000226075.1 Solanum tuberosum | reverse complement strand
ACTAAAGTTTCCCACCAAAAAATTAATTGGCGCCATTTGTTAAGTAGTGTTAGTCACGAATTGAAAGTTATCGGTGACACAGTATAAATAATTGGTGACAAAGATTTTATTGTCTCTAATCAATTTGTGATTTAGTGACAACAAAAAACTTGTCACAATATATGTAAGGTGTTAAATAGCGACGACTTAAAATTTGTAGTGAATAATTCAACTATTTGCTACGAAAAAAATTCATAGCTAAATACAATTTTTTTTTTTCTACAATTGTTCATAATTACAAGTGACAGCTTACAAAAAGAATAATATAAGTGCTTCATAAGAAATAGACATAGTCCTTTAGTTATTGGCGAGGGAAAATATTAACACCAACGAATTTGGTCCATTTTGTTAAAATGATAAAGTTCAATTCATGAATTTTCTTAAATTACACAATTATAAAATGCATCATTTCAAAAATACAATCCAGGTTATAAGTATCATGAGTGGGTACCGTTCTGCCACTAGATCACTAATATTTGTTGGTTTAACACTTTTGTTTTTATTTGATACACTTTCATCGATAAAGACGATAGAAAAAATAATTTCTCAAGTCTTGGTGATAATTTTTGTGCTTGTCTATTGATTTTTGATTGGTAAACTGCATAGACTAAGTCGATCTATTTGCTTCTGTCTAAAAATATGTAGATATTTAATAGTAATTTCACAAGGGCACGTAGATCAATTATACAGAGATAGCATCGACTTACAAACTTAGACTTTGGAAAGGTGCGAAATATTTCATGAATTTCTATTAACTTTTTCTATCAGTGTGAAAATCGAAATAAACTAAAAAATGAAAACAC
>NW_006239094.1:983465-989113 GCF_000226075.1 Solanum tuberosum | reverse complement strand
ATTTTTAAAATTTATAAAAATAACTGAATAAAATGACAGAATCGTACTGAATATATTTAAAGATATGTTAAAAATTATATAGTTTAATTAAAATATAATCTACATTTGAATGAATTGTGGGTGGTAAATTTCACACACTTGTGTATGTGTATAAATAATCATATAATATATTATATCTACAAAAGTTAAATTTGAAAAAAGTGAATGAAGTAGAAAATAAATTAAAAATGAGAGACAAGAGAGAGTTGATCGGATGGTAAACACTCCTCACTCCCAACCTTAAGGTTGTGAGTTCGAATCCCCAAGAAAGCATAATGTGGGAGCTTCTAGGGAGGAGTTTAAAATAAATTTGACACGGGGGAGGATAATAGGAAAATTAACCTTTTTTATAATAATAATTTTTCCCTAATTAATACATTTAATAACAAAATAATTTTTGGTATATAAAATATAGTCAATAGTGAAGAAATTAGATTTTGTTCAACTACGAAATGCATATAACTTTAGAGACAATTGATATCGTCATTGATTGAAGTAAAATAATCAGCAATGATATAATTTTGTCGATAGTAATAACCTTTTTAGTGACAAAACATACTATTATCTACAAAAAATATACTTTTTACGATAAATAAATTTGTCATAAATGTTTAAGCATTTGGGGACGATTTTTCCTTTTGTAGTTAATATAATACTTTTAGCGACGAAGCACTAAATCGTCTTTGTATACTTTTAGAGACACACATTTAGTGACGATTGAGTGACGAATTATTTTTCGTCTCACAAGTTTTTTAGTGACGAAATATGATTTATAAATGACAAACTTATTTGTCACTGATAATCGAATTTATTGTAGTGTATTTGACGGCACATTTAATTCTTTTACTAAAAATATTTGTGTGATCTTAAGTAATAACAATATCGTTTTGATAGTTAGCACTGTTTTAGTCAGAAAATGTTTCAAGATAGAAAGAAAGTGAAATGAAGCTAAATGTCAGAAAAATAAGCCTGACGACATCAGTGACGAACGTCAGACCTTTGACAGACCGTCAGTTGATTCGTCACACATGCAGGAGTTCTAGATGTTTCGAACACCACTGACGACGAAAATTGATGTGTGGTCAACCACTTGACGATCCGTCATCTCTAACGTCGCACCTAGAGGAGTTGGTCATATGTTTAGAAGTTATTGACGGTTGGTCTGACGGCCCGTTATCTCAAGACAATCGTCACACGAGCTTCAGGGAATTGCATTTTATGTTTTTAAATTTTAATTTTCGAGAACTATAAAAACTTTTTGTAGGGTATTAATATTTCAGTATCTTGTTTTGATTGAAGCAGACAATTTCTCTTCACTGAGTTTGAACGAGAATTTCAAAGTTTATTGAAATCAAAGTGTTGATTATTTTTTATCTCTTGTAAGTATCTACGATCTCAAATGAATGTAACTATTTATCTTATTTTATTAAGCATGAGTGGCTAAACACCGCAATAAAGGGTTGTAGGATCCAAGAAGACTTGACCTAAAATAAGAGATTTTATGGAATAAACTCTTCATCGTATACGTATATCTTATTAACTCTTTCATTTGAATAATTTTCTAATGATTGCAAACGTTAGAATCTTCCCTAGGTTTGACTTGTTTGAGAAAAGAGATGTAAAACCTGCGAAAAGAGTTGATAACAAGATTTAGGAACTAGAACCCCGTCTAAAAGTTGATGTAGTAACAAGATAAACTGCTTGAGTTGTTATCACTTATGAGTGACAAATTTGCACTCACTTAAGGTCCATTTAGGTCAATAACTAGTGTCCTCAATGCAAAACTTTGTCCTTTTCTAATCAAATATTGATGATTTCCAGCTATGAAGGCAATTAGACAAGGCAATGATCGAAGTTTGAAAGAATGGAAAAAAATACAAAAAGAAGTGCAAAGTGAACATTGTTGATTGCTTAACATGAAGGGTGGATCACCAACTGAGCACCACCTCGCCCAAATTGACAGTGCATAACACTTGCGTCTATCAAAAAAGGTCGGCGAACTCCAGTAGAGAAGGCGATGCACCGAGTTAGAATGGCGGTCCTGCTGCACATCGCCCAAAATAACAGTGTGCAAGGCAAAGATTTAATGCTTGAAAGGCAGACTGAGGTGATATTCAATGATTCACCGAAAGTGAAAGGCTGACTCGATTGAATCCGCCAATTGAGGTTTAAACACCTAAAGCATAGAGTATCACAAGGCGAGCTAAGTAGCAAAGGGCAATTCACCGAGTGAGTTTGAGAAGCTTGAATGATGTCGCCAAGTTGGTTATTAAGTAGATTTTGGGCCAAATTTGGGAAAGTATAAATAGCCCAAAGAATATAATTTTGAGTGGGTTCAAAAAGTTCGATTAGGGAGTTCGACTAGGGAGTTGGACTACTGAGCTGAAAGGAGAGAACACTTATCTTTTGAAATATCACTTTTTGAGTTATCTTTAGCAATACTAAGTCAATTTTTGGAAATCTGTGGGACATGGAGAATATTTTTAAGATGAATGGGACGAGAGTGTGTAGACAGAATTGAAGAGCCAATGTTCCAAATAGGAATTTTCATACCATTACCAACTGCTAGACCATCATTGTCGGTGTAAGTCTATAAGGAGAGGTTAGCCATGTACGAGGTCACATGATGTATGGCACCCGAATCAAAGTACCAGACAGGATCAACAATAGTTGAAGGAGAAGCAAAATGTGGTTGTTTGGGAGTTGACCGCGACAGTGGCTGCCTTGTTGGTGGAAAATCCTTTTCCTTGGAGCAATTGTAGAAGTTACGAGCATCATGATTAGTTTTACCACATATTTGACATTGCACACGACGCTTGGATAGGCGATTATTAAATCGAGATAAATGTGGATATTGTTGAGGTGCCATAGATTGAGCATGATTTGGCGAAGTATGGGCTAAAAAATTAGAGAGCGGGGGATGACCAAGAATAGAAGATTGGTTTGTGTTGAGGGGTGGAGTGGGTTGAAAAAAGGCTGAATTTTGTGTTTACATAGCATGAGAAGGAGTATAGACAAATTGACTGTTAATGGTAATAGAGCGAAGTTCTTCGGCTAAGCGTTCTCCTTCTTGAAGGAGTCCAAATAGTTCTTCAAGAGTGATATGTCCAGAACGCATATTAAATGCAGCCTTGAAAATTCCATATAAAGAATCAAGGCCATTAAGAACTAAGGATATAAAGCCATCATCATTTACAAAGTACAAACTTTCTGATAGAGAATCGGCAATTGCACGTTTCTTTTCAAAATACTCTAGGATGGCTAGATTGCCTTTAGAAAGGTTTTCAAGTTGAGCTTTTAATTGCATGACTCAAGCACACATTTGTGACTGAAACATACACTATTTTGGTCCAAGCATCATGGGAGGAGGTGGCTCGAGTTAAGTGATCAATAAGAGGATCATAAATTATTTGACGAAGCCAAACAAGAATAAGAAGATCACTGTGTCGCCATTCCTCATAGGCAGGGTTAAAAGTAATTTCTGATTGTGATTGGGTGGTAGAGGAATCTGTAGTGGTAGTGACTGAAGTTCAGGTGACAATAATGGTTTATGGAGGAGGATTAAAATCAAGATTAAAAGGAGTCAAGAGAAAAGGCTTTGAGTATGTCCAGGGTATTTTCTTTTCAAAGGGAATAGTTGCTTATGTCGAGTTTGAGAGAAAGGTTTGGTAGTTGACCAATGGAGGAAGAACTAGACTGTTTTGCAAGAGACAATAGGTTGCCAGAATTATGAGAAGCGGCCATAGGATCGAAGGGCAAATCTGATATCATATAAAGAATAAGAATAAGAAGCTTTTGAGAAAATAAGTGCAGATAGTTGTTCTGCCGTATTGTTTTGTATTTATACATTTTGTACATATTGACGATAAGTATAAGAGTCCTAATCTAATACCTATTTTGTTACAAAGAATAAGCTACAATAATTGAATTTGAAATTAATTACAATATTTGAATTCAAATATGGGACGGACTCTAATAACTCACAAATTAGACACGATTTTGGCTAGGAACGACCAGATACAACTCCGGTGATCGCGAACCAGAGAACCTCCATGAAAACAGGCAACCAAGACCAGATACAAGATTGAATGCTCAAATCTTGACTTAATATGTAAAAAATATCTGTGATTGCTATATTTTCTGCTAACCATAGTTTAATTGCTTTGTTATTTATTTATTCTTTTGTTTCTACAATTAATTAATTGATTTTATACACCATTTCACTTAAAATGCAATTGATGGTTTGGCTTGTGTCATTATTGTTCTTATTATTTATTATTTTTACTTTCTAATTATTTATTATTAATAATAATATGTTTTACTGATTACCATTAATAATATGTGTAGTTTTTCTATTTTTGTTCACTATTTAAAAAATGACCGTAGATTTTATAAGTGTTTTATTTACCCATAAGTCAAGTTTGCTTTATTTTTGTTCACAATTTTATTATCGTTTGTTTTCATGTATTTTTCTAAGAATTTTTTAGTTAGTTGTTTTGATCATTGCTTGATAATTGTTGTATATAATTTTATCTTATCTTTGTTAATTTCATATGATTTGGTGTTTACATTATTTGTTAAAATTGACCAATGAAAAACTCTCTGTGTCGGTTTTCGAGGCCTCCCCTGGTTAATAAGATGAATTTTTATTTTCAAGTCTTTATTTGATTTATTCATATTTATTATTACTAACACTTTTACTACGTGTGTTTATAGGTACCCTAGAGTCTGTCACGATTCGAGTCTACACCCTGGAAGTGGCCAGCACTCGAGAACCATTGCTGGTCCACAAGCGAACCCTCATCCTGGCTGGCTACAAGCAGAAGACTAACTCAAGCATACAAAAGCTTAACTGTAAGGTAAATGTGAAGTTCTTCGGAATATAAGAAAGCTCACCAAAGCTGATTGGAATATCACACGACCTCAACAAAACGCCTATTGATGATCCTTAGTACCTGTATCTGCATCATGAAACGATGCAAGCCAAATAGCTCAGTACATGGAATGTACGACCATGTAACGGGAATTCTAAAGTATAAACGTAAGTTTGAACTGATGGAAAAGAAACATACTCACCTCTTCTCAACTCACTCAACTCAACTCAGAGAAAATAGAGCTCAACTCAATAATAAGATACTCAACTAGAGAAATAGGGCTCAACTCAATAATAAGATACTCAACTCATGATACTCAATTCAAGATAAAGCAATAATAAAAGATGCAATATTTGTAAAGCTTTTAAAACAACATATCACAACTCAATGTATTGAAGAATACAATAATAACTCAGATTGTATATAAAAATACAATATAAATTTGTGGGAGATTCTCTAACCAACAACCATCACTATGAGCTATGTGATGATACAACATCTAGCCCACGCTGCCAGAATTGTCATATACTTTGTCGAGGTATAGAAGCTACTACTAAGTGGATCCATTAGTCTATGCTAAAAAGCAATAAGGAATTATCTAAAAAGTATGAACCTTTCTACCCACGTTGGCTACATGGTTTATGAGATTGTGAGTTGTCTGTACTCTCCCTCATATCTGTGCTCAATAGTACTCCCAAAATATAACTAGCTCATATGTTTAAAAACATAACTCTT
>NW_006239094.1:942126-974075 GCF_000226075.1 Solanum tuberosum | reverse complement strand
TTTTACCCACGTTGGCTACATGGTTTATGAGATTGTGAGTTGTCTGTACTCTCCCTCATATCTGTGCTCAATAGTACTCCCAAAATATAACTAGCTCATATGTTTAAAAACATAACTCTTAATGTGTTTTGAGATTATTACTCAAAAATCCTTCTCTTAAAAGAGATGGTACTCAAACTACTCAAAACTCTTTTGAAAATCTCAGTTTCCTCTCATCTTAAATGTAAAAATATTTACTCTTGGAAATACTTAGTTCCCATATATCATTTTAAAGAAAATGAACTCAGCTCTACTCTTTCTCAACTCAGTGATCAAGTCTTTAAAACAAGTTTTAAAACAATTTGTTAAAAGACTTCTTAAAATAGGGTTCATGGCGAATTATGGACGTGAACGACTCAATTCAAGGTTTTCAATAACCATGCATAGAATTCAATACTTGGAACTCAACAACTCCAGAACTTAAGGAGCCAGTGATACTAATGATCTCAAGAATTCTCGACTCGGAGGGTTCATGCAGAATTATGGGCATGAACTACTCAACTCAAGGGCTTAATGATACTTCTCATCTCAAGATTGCTCAACTCATAGGGTTCATGCGGAATTGTGAGCATGAACTACTCAACTCAAGGACCTTCATGGGTAACATGTAGTAGTCCCATGATTAGAAATATAATCCCAAAATGATTAGGAACTCAATACTCAAGACTTAGAACTTGAAGATACTACTCCTCTCAAAGAAAATCAAGTTATGGAGTTCAGGCGGAATTATGTGCATGGATGACTTGACTCAAGAATCTCAATGATAATGTAGACTCATGAATACATTCTCCTCCTTCTCATACTCACTTACTCAAATCTTGAAAAAATTTATAAGTAATTGTAGAAGACTCCTTGAAAAGACTCAAAGGGGCTTTCTCAAAATAGCTCGGAAGAACTCTCAAGACTTAACTCTTAACTCTACCTTGAATTTGAATTATGAATTCAAGGTTATGATTCATGTTATGAATGATTTCTCGATGTTTAGAAGTAGTTTAGAGTATTTAGAATCAATAGGGATTGAAGGAACCCTTTTAAAGAACTCAAATCGATAGTTCATCTCGAAGGATTCACAATTTAACTCAAAGACTTTCTTGAACTCTACTCTTAACTCTTCCTTGAATTTGAATTATGAATTCAAGGATCGTGACTTGATATATAAGATTTCTTGATGATTGAATGTAGGTTGGATAGTAAAAATCACTAAGAGAGCGAAGACATGTTTTGAAAGATTGATTACGGAACGAAGAACGGAGGCGGAAAGGACCTGACGTCCCTGCCGCAGCAGTGGCACACCGCGCCAGCCCTCAGTTTACTGAGGTTGGTCTGGAGCACATGGCAGGCGCAGGGTGCCAGCATCTCAAGCGCAATAGGGGCGTGCCGCCCCAACCATGTTCCAAACGAATCCGACGAACTTTTCTCAATTTTTTCCAGCCCTACCTCGTCTAAACTCGAATGATTTCCTCCAAACTCTTTTGGATCCTTAAACCCAACCTAATTACAGCGAATTCTACACCAAAAACCATCAAGAACAACACTCATTCGCAACCCTCACCTCAAGAACTTCATTATCAAAAACGAAAGATAAAACTTCAAGAACTCAACAAGATTATCAATATACTCAATCTCATGGATGAAATTTGAAAAAGAAACTTGATTGACGTGTGGGAGAACAAACCCAACACTATGGAAGCTTACAAACCTCTTAGGATAAAATCCTTGGCGAAATCCCTCGAAGAATTGCAAGAATCTTGACGAACGTCTTGAACCTTCCCTCTTTTGTCCTCTTTTCTCTTCTTGAACTCCTCTAAAAATTCTAAGCGTATTTTAGGAATAACTAAAACTGATTCCAATCAGTTTAGACTCCTAAAACCATACTAAAAACGTTTAAATCCGATTGGGTAAGGAAAGGAACAAAATACCCCTCATATTTTCGGGTAACTTTCCTTAATTGGGTAGCCCAACTTTAAACGGGCATATCTCCCTCATAAGAGCTCGAAAATTAGCAAACTCAGTGGCGTTGGAAAGAGGACCCAGAGATCTTTCATTTGATATCTTATGGGTCTCCTAACTCATCTTGAGCTAAAAGTTATGATCGTTTGAAGTTGATCCAAAACTTTAAAAGAACTTAGGAATGACTTCAATGAACTCTCTTTAGTTCTTTTTGGAACTCAAGGTGCTACACCTAGCGATCCTAAAACTTAAGAAAATTTCAAATTCCTCCGAAAAATCTTACTCTCAACGAAGAATGGTTCGAGTCTTAGCTCAAAAACTTTCCGGGGTGTTACAGAGTCGCTTCTCATTGAAGATATTCTAATGGAGTTCGAATTATACCTTTTATATATTATTGTGTATATTATTGACGTTGGACAAACCTTAGGCCGTTTCTTATATTATTGTTTTATTTTATTATTTGTGTATATTACATGTTTATTAAATTTGTATATTATTTTTATCTCCTCCTCAATTTGAAAAAATGAATTCAGTCGGGACCTACAGTTGTGGATTTCGAAGGATGCTTAATACTTTCCCTTCGAAATAACTTGAACCCTTACCTAAAATATATTGATTTCATAGACATTTTTTATTTAGTTAATTAATTGGTTTTCTAATTTTCCTAAAATTAGGTAGCGACTCCCATAAAATTCGTCTATTCTCAAAATTCTTTTAAAATTTAATTGATCATTCTTTGAGTCACTACAACATTTCTCTTAATTTTTATTTTAAAAAATGTCAATAAATACTTATGATGATAAACAACAATAACATAGCCAATCCAATAAAAAAGTTCGACTTACTTATAATGGTAAACAAGTTCAAAATCCCAAATGTTAGAGGAGAAGTGTTACTGGCTACCCACCCAAGCCCTTTCAATGAGAATGAGCCCAAAAAAAATGTGGTGCCAAATCTTTTGACCACTACCTTGGAAGAGTGTGGTTAAGTGGTTGAAAGTCCTATGCTCTTACAAATTTCATGTTGAGCCTTGGTCATAAAAGATCGGTCAGTAAATAATATTTTACCTTAATATTTATTTTATTAGATACAAATTAAGATAATGAAATTAATATTATTACAAGTATTGGAGGGTCAAATTGTAAATGGAAAAAGGGCCACTATAATCGTTAATTTTGCGATCTAGAGTTGATATACTTCTTGTTATAAAAGTGACTCGCATATACCTTTATTGTTACAAAAGTGATTCACATAAACCCCTTATTATTACAAAACTACCTCACATATACTCTTTTCGTCTAATGAAAGTGAAAAAAATAATTTTAATTTTTATTATTTTTTAAAAAGAATAAAATTTCATGTACGACGATGTATGATCCTTCTAACAAAGTTCAAGAATATATTTACACTCTTTTACATATGAATCTTTTATTTTTTGATTTTTTTGATTCAACAGGTAATTTGAGTTTTAGTTAAATTCCCCCCTATAAATCTATTTGCTTATTATTAATATTTGAGTTTTTTATTTCATTCTTTAATGTAAAAATATGATAAATAAAAAGAAACAAGTGTGAGTGGGAAAAGTAAAAAAAGTAAAAAGAAAATAAAATTAAAACGCATATTTTTGCGGCTTTATTGTAATTTATTTTTTGCATCTGTAAAAAATATATGGGGCATTTATGATAAATTTTACAAGAAAATAAGTGAAAAAAAAATTTGATCATCAAATAATAAATCTAAATTAGCTATTGAATTAAAACAATTAAAAAAAATCAAGTGTGAGAAGGATCAAACACTTATTACATGGGTTTTTTTTTAAAAAAAAATTAAAATTATTTTTTTCACTTTTGTTAAACCAAAAGGGTATATCAGAGTCATTTATGTAATATTAGAGATATATATGCATCACTTTTACAACGAGAACGTATATTAACTCAATTACAAAATTAAGAGGGATATTAGGCTTTTCCCTTGAAAAATAAATATCTATTGATAGTAAGATGCTTCATTAAGTTTGACCAGATTGTGGCCGCATACTACTAATTTGAGTTTTAACTTATATACTATATTAACTAATCTAATGTATTTATTTATTTATAATTATTTAAAAAAATTCTTAGATAGAGTTGGACTATTAGATGACTGATTCGTTAATGAGAATCTTTAAGAGTCTTACTATCTATTTGAGGTTCCAACACTAGTTTCTTTTTCTTTTTTTTTGTTAAATAACTATGTGTTTTTATCGTACCAAACTTTTTTAGATTTCACACTTTTTGATCACATGATTGAGATAACACTAAATCTTACATCGATGAAAATAAGTAAGTACAAAGTAATTTAAATTGAAATTGATGGAGTTAGACAACACAAGAAAAGTGCACATGGAACTAAATTCATTGATTGGGACAAAGAGAGGGAAGAACGTGTAAAACCTTGACTTTGGCCTATTTGTACCAGTAGATGACTTTATACATATAATATGAGGATCTTCTTTCTTAAATGGTCCAACCCCACAGGCCCACAATCATTTACACCAATTCCGTTCTCCATCTTCCGATCAGAGGCGGAGTCAGAACTTTCACGAAGGATATCTATACTGACTCATTCAACGCATGTGAAACCATTGGGCTAAATTTAACAACCTGTTATGTCAAGGATTTCAAAATATGTTATTTAATCACTTTATATATCATTTTACTTGTATATACAATTTTTATTTATTTATGAAGGGTATCTAATTAGACACTTTGACATGCATGTGCCTTCCAATATACTCTAGCCAAAGAAATACACCTATCAAAATAGCTTATGAATTTTTTTGGGATATATCGTTATCAAACTATGCCCATATTTCTAACAAAGATTATTTTTAAATTTTTTTTTTTTTTTGTCATTGAGACGATTTTATATATAATAAAAAAATAAAACAAAATTATCCAGATGATAGGCCCAGATGTGACTGACACTAATTTATACGGTAAAAAAATACTTAATTTATGATGGTTATTTTGTCAATTTATAGAGGTTTAGGAATCCCACAAATTAAATTGCGGCAGTTTTAATAAACCTCCACCATGTCCCCCACAAAATGACTTTTAAATTTGTGGAGTTTTTTTACTATTAGTTTGTGACAGTTTAGAACCTTCATAATATGATATCAATATTTTAAAAATTAAATTTGTGTGGGTTTAACTGTCATTTTATGAGATTAATATTTACATAATTTAATTTGTGAAGTCTTACAAAATTATTATTATTATTATTATTATTATTATTATTTCAATAATAAATGTAAAATTTGATATACATCAAGCCTTCAAAATAACAAATAATTTTACTAAATAATAGATTTAAAGAAAATAAAATTAAACATATTTATACTAATAGGCTTCACAAATTCAATTCATGTCAAATAAAAGTAACACAAACTCGTGTATATAACTTCAACATTACAATTTTAAATCCTTTGAAAATCATTATCAAATAAACATAAAAAAGTTAAATAGCATTTCTTTGGTGATTTAAGTTGTTGTTATCCAATCTTTTCTTATCCAAAGTGAAATAAGCTCAATCTCCGCATCAGACCGAAACAATGAAAATATTATACATAATTAGATGAACATATATTGATACACATATATCATCTACATCTTGATTAAAAAAATCAATTCATTACAAAAGCAAATTCATATAAAACTTTGGTTTAAATTTTTTTATAAGATTATGGATGAAAGAAATTTACTTTGATGTTCTCTCATACACACTAATAGTGTGAATAATAACGACTTCATATTATTTCTATGTAAGCACAAACAAGGTTTATGTTTTCTAAATAATATAATGATGCTCATTCTATTTAACGAGTAGTTTCAGTATTTCTTACTTCTCTTAATTTATAAGTTAGACTTTCCTCCTTGACCTTATATTTTTCTTTTATTTACCAAGAAAATAATTATAACTTCAACAATTTACCATATTGAATAAGAAAATATGTTATTTTGAAGTTATATTGATATCACTCGCAATCTAATATGCATAATTATCCTTTAATTTGTAATAGTCAAATCCAATCAAGAATAAAATGATTACATTATCTTAATTAACTAAACAAAAATAAAATTTGAGGCTTATCAGAAATCAATTAAAGATTGGGTACGAATAACTCTACGATGTGATGAGAATTAACAAATTTTGAAATATATAAAAGCATTCATGCATTAAGTTTAAACAACCCGCAACATGCAAAATGCCTATAAATTAAGTATTAATAAAATAATAGTATAAATTTTAAATTTTAGTATAGATCACCGAACTCATGTAACAGAGAATTGCCTTTATATTAAAAAAAATTAATACCATCTATTCCACTTTGCAGAGCTTACGATAAAAAAAAAATATAATTACCAAAATCACACACAAAAAATTAAGGTGAAATAGTCGGATGGACCCTTATACTTGTATGAGTTTGTATTATGTATCCTCTTACTCTATACTTTGTCAACTAGACTCTTAAACTTATTAAAACACAATATTTGAAACCCCTCTTACCATTGACCAAACCTACGTGACGTAAATATTGCTGAGTTGGAAAACGAGTAAATACACTCTCTTCTAAATGCATAAATACACTATTTTATATTTAAAAATATTATTATTTTTTTAATTAGAAAAATTATTTCTTCATTAACCCTCTCCCACCCCACCCGCCCCCTCCTAATTTCTCTTCTTCTCAAAAATTATTTCTTCATTAACCCTCTCCCGCCCCACCCCGCCGCCATCCCAATTTCTCTTTTTCTCCGCCACTCTTCCCACCCCTAACCCTAAACACTCTTCTCTTCTTCTTCAACAAAATCACATACCACATTCATTCTCTTCTTTTTCTTCGAAATCACCCATCATATACTTTTTTTTTCTTCTTCTTCTTCAACCCACTCTCCTATTTTCAACAAATCAAACCCCGCCCCTAATTTTTTTTTTTTCAGCCTTAGAATTCTAATTTTTTAGTGTTTTTAATTTTAAAAGTTGAATCCATTGTTTGTATTGGATTTCAAGAGAATGTAGGGCATGGATTAACGTAAAGGGTGATGGTGGGTATTGAAAAAGTTGAAAACCACATTGATAAACTTGAGAAAATTTGAAGAACAACAAACGAGTTTTGTGAATTTGTGAAATTAATTCTAATCTGTTATTGGGGCTCGTTGAATTTGTGTTTATAAACTTGTAGTTGAAATTTCAAGTCAAATAAAAAAGAATTTTATCTATTTGACATGAATTTGGTGCTCAAATTCTGAGCATATATGGGAATTGGAGAACATGACTATTCAAAAAAATTCAGAATTTACAAAAGTAAATATTTAATTTTTTAATATTTAAGTTTTTATGTGTCATTGTAAAATGACATGAAATTACATGTGTAAGAGGTTGAATTACACACACAGTTATCTTATGAGAAAAGAGTTTAAAATATAGTGTTTTAATGAGTTTAAGGGTTTAGTTGCACACTGTTGAGTAGGAGGGCTCTAAATACAAACACTTACAAGTATAAGAGTCCATCATAGGGCTGGGCATAAATACCAAAATACCAAACCGGACGGATCTTTTTTGATATTTCGGTTTCGATATTTCAATTTTCATTTCAGTTTTCGGTATGTGTTTTTTGTATTCTCGATATTTCAGTTTGATTTTTGGTATGTGCTTTTGTATTTTTTGGTATTTTGATTTAACCGAAATATACTATATTATAATATATATTATGTAATTATTAATATTTTTATTATATTAGTTTACCTTTTACGTTTTATTTCTTTTTTACCCTTAGCAAATTAACAAGCCAACTAGCATTAGGGCTTCAACCTTTCTTTCCTTTTTTCCACTTTGCACCACACTTTTCAGGTTCCAACTTTTCATTTTTCAAGTTGGACCTGCCGACCAGCGATCGCCGCGACCAGGGAAGAAACCAACACCGCGATCAGGACTGCCGACCAACAACCAACGAGTCAGTGACCATCAATTTCAACCGCGACCCATGGTATTCATCCTATCATGCTTATGTTTTCTTTTTTCCTTTTTTTTTTTCCTGATTTTCATGAGAATTGTGAAATTAATTTTTTGTACATACAACAATCAAACATAATTAACAAAAATCATATCGAATTAACAAAAATCGAATAGAATAGAAATAATTCGGTTCAGTATTTGGTACCACTATTGCAAGAATAAAAAATTGAATTGAATTATCAAATGTCCAGGCCTAGTCCATCAGATCATTTCGCCAAAAATTAAATCAAAAAATGAGGTAAAGAAGAGTGAGCAGCAAATGGAGAGAGGAAATGGGAAGGGGTTACGCAAAAGAAATGAGATTTGTGTGTGTGTGTGTTACGTGGCAATGGGTGGGAAGGAGGACTGGTTATTTGTTTGGGTTTGAAAGGTTTTAGAGGAAAATTATGGTCTTTAGGCTTTTTTAATATTTTGGAGGGAGAGGCATTAAAATTTTGATTGGACTTGGTCCAAATAAAAGATAAAAGAATTTTTTAGTGCATAGAACAAACTTTTATTTTAATTTTTTATTAATTAGTATTAACTATTAATCAAAATGTTGTACCATAAAACATCAATTAGTATTATAAAAGCTTAAACAAAATTAAAATACAAACAAAAATAATATATATGAATATGACTCTCTCTCTATATATATAAATAGTAACAATTAAAATATTACTATATAAAATAAAATGTTAAAGTGAAATTGCATATACAAGATAGAAGAAATGTTCAAAGAGTATTTTTTATGGATAAAAAAAGAATAGAGGATCTAAAAATTACAATCAAGTTAACATGAACAAGGAGAAGGGTATGTGTATATAATGAAATTAAATTTCAACATTAAATGTTATATATCAACTTTTAACCTAACTCAATCGTTATGAGTAGGCCAATAGAGAATGAATTTGACCTAGAATTTTTTTCTGGTAATGACGTAAAAATTTCAGCTAGGCCAGCCTCAGACAGAATCTGGGCTAGGTGAGTTCTAGGGATTTCCGAAAATGAGTGAGTGTGATATTGAGGTTTGGTTGATATATTCTTGTAGCCAAGACATTAAGGAGTCCATAAGACCTTTCAAAATCGAATTCGGGTAAGTAAAACTCCAGAAATTGATCTTGGTGTGAAAGGTATATGTCGGGATGTCAAGGAAGAGTTTGTGCTGTAAAAAAGTGTCTTTTTTTCAGATTTTGAGTTTCTACAATTTTGTTGAGGCCTCTATAGCAGGAGGCGTCTAGCTATAAAGGATCTCAAACCCCTATAACGGGATTAGTTTCCGCTATAGCGGCACTGCTATAAAGGGTGAATCAGATTTCAGTCCAGAAACAACCCCAAAATCCCTATTTTCTGCACTTTGAGTTCTTGGACTTAGGAGGGGTGATATTTTGGCAGTTTGCACCTGTTTTCCCATGAAATTCATCGGTAAAGGTAAGAATTAGACGCCCCAACCTTATGCATTGATTCTTAAGCCTTAGAATCTAGGTTATTTTATTGGGTGAAGGTTTTGACATGATTTCATGGTGGAAAAAACCTAAGTTGGGGAAGATGATCATATTTTGGCTGGGGGTTAGGATTTGTTGAAAATCCGGGTAAAGAAATATGCCATTAGTGATTGATTCTTGTTTATATTGTTTGTTTTAAACCAAGAACAAGCCAAGGCATTTCGCAAGGGGAAAGCTCAGGTTATTTAGAGTTTTCAAGAGGATTGATTCACGGTAGGTGATGGTTATATGTTTCTGGTTTATGTATGTATGAATGACTAGTGTTGTAATGTCCCATTTCATGAGAAATTACTGTTATGTGTGAAATAACCATTTTGCCCTTCCCCTAAATGTTTCATGCTTATTATGTGTTGCGGTAATGATTAGTGTGGTTCTCAATGTCATCAAGTGATATTTTAGTGATATCAAACTTTTGAGTTGAATTATATTGAAATGGTTGTCTTTGGTCAACATTTCGTGATCTGAGCATTGGATGGCTGTTCTATTAGTCCTATTGAGTCCAAAACGTCGAGTTTGATATAGTAGGGTGGTCGGTTAGACTCTCGAGACATTATGTTGTGATTTGGATATTTAGGTAAAAAATTAAATTTTAGCCTAAAAAAGTTTCGACGGGGTATTTCTGTCATAAAAATATTTTTCTTGAAATGTGATGATTCCATTGCTTTCAAAACATGTTTTAAAATCAATTAGAGATGTTGTATTCAATTTAATCTATTTCAGTTTCCTTTCACATAATAATTGTTGTATACAAAACTTTGTCCAAATATATATGGAACTAGTATTACAGAATTATGCTTCCGCTCAATCATTCACATTCTTTTACATGTTCATATTTAGTTACTCATGACTATGCTAGTATTAAGCGATATCTTAGAGTCACTTGTGATTCTAAGCACCATATTACGACTAGGGGATAGTCTCGGGGCATGACAAAAGAAAACTTTTTTGGGCTGCTGATTGGATTCTGCAGATCCAAATTTACGGACCATAGAGGCTTCTACAGACTTTAGAGGGAATCCGTGGAAAGTGTGGTTGAGTTTTGAAAAAAATCAAGTTTCGGAACATTTCTACGAGTGACCAGGATGCTTCGTCGAATGGTTTATGAGTCTTAGACAGGTCTCGTAGGAGGTCCCAGACTCTGTGAAATTTTAAAGTCAAAGTTGAGTTCTACGATTTGGGTCTACGGAATGTAGAAAGTCTTACTGGCCGTAGGCATGTCTCATCAAAAGTTGGTCCAATTTTAGGCTTCTGAACTTTTATACGGTTGACTAGGACAGTACGTAGAAAGACCTACTGGTCGTAGGTCCAAACTGTAGAAAGGGTTCGACAATTATCTTAAGATGTTTTTTTTGGTTTTTTCCCTAGGTGTTTGATACAAAAAATAATGTTGTTTTAACCCATATTCTATGCCATATATAAGTGATTTAAGTCCAAAAACTACCGATTCCATATTATTTCGCTAATTCATAAATCCCCCCCCCCCCCCCGGTCCAAGTTCCTCTCCCAAATTTCTCTCTCAAAGCTAAGGAAGAAGAAGCTAGGGTTTCAATTAAGGATCTTCAATTCACCATAGCTCTTAGGACTTGATCAATAAGGTATGTTAGTATTGACCTATGGAGTCCTTTCCTCCATAGGGTTCTGAAACTCTTCCAATTTTACAAGTTCAATTCTCAATTCAAAGTTAGAGTTTTATTCAATCTTCATGGGTTCTTTTCAATTATGATTCAATTAGTTGGTTTCTATCTTTTTAGAATGGAAGTATTTACATGTTTTTTAGTTGAATACATATGAACTCATACATGATCCATAATTTTTTATTGTGATCACATGATGAAGCTTATAAACTATGAACTATGAATTTCTGAAGATGTGCATGTTTTTAATGAGATTGATGTTTATGACTTAAGAATGTTTTTAGATGAAAGTATAATTGAACTGTGAAATTTTTTCTCACATATTAATATGGTCATGATTGTGAAAGGATTTCTCACATAAGGTTCATGGTCATGATTGTGAAAGGATTTCTCACATAAGGATTCATAAGGTTGAAATGTTTTCTCACCTATGTTGAATCAAGATTTAGTAGCTATCCTAAATAACTTTAGCTTGGATTGGTAACTTAATTGTGTCTTTCCATGGATGATGAAATGAGTATGATTAATGACTATTCCATGGAATTTTACTTAGCAGGGAGAGGATATTGAGATGGAGGCTCTCCCGTTAGTAGAGATCAGGTCTCAAGTAGCAATCTCCTTGTCCCTAACTATGTGCCCCTTTAGGTTGACTTAGCTAATGGATCTACATAAGTTAGAAGTAAGGTGTTTTCTTGGTAGACAATGACATCTTTTTTTTGGTGTGGGATAGACACTAGATTCCATATTTTAGCTCACACGGTCTATGTCAGTTAATGGTAAACATCCCACAATAACGAACAAGGTTACTTTCAAAGTATCTGACAAAGTCTTTAAATATGTTAAGCTTGCATTGACAATGATTATGACATGAGTTTTCTAACATCTTATGTTATGCTTTAACTTGGTCATTGCATGTCATGTAAAGTCCTTTTAGCATGATTTCATACTTTTTATGCATTACTATCATAGTTAGTACATTTCATGTACTAATGTATACTTGTGTCTACATTGTTTCACTAATGTAGGGTGCAACGCTCCTACCTCACATACTCATGACTAATTGATCTCTTGACATTCAAAGATTGGTGAGTCCTCATGTTCTGAGGATTGAGAAACTTTTATTGCTTTTTTTTATTTTATTTTTCAAATGGGTTACGTCCCAACCACTTCCTTATGATGTAATAGATGGCTTGTTGAGACTATGTTAGACTTCCACTTTGTCAAACCCTTTTGATATGAAAATGGTACTTTGAAATCTTTATTTCTATTATCTTGTATGATGCATACTAAGTGGCTTGTGTAGGGTCTTTCGGGATTCTATATGTCATGTTACACCTAGCTGCAAAACTAGAAATTTCACGGAGGGTGTCCAAGTACTACAATGAACTTGCTCTTCTTAAAAAGTAAAAAAATTGCTACTAGTGAGATTCGAACACACAAACACTTTAAGGCACCTAAAGTCACTAGGTTACATCATATTGTTGTGTCAAGACTGTCCAAAATATGTTACCTAGCCACTTTATTTATCTTTTTACTTGTATATACGGTATAATTTTTCGATGAAGGGTATCCAAAGGGACATTTTGACATAAGGCTAGCGACGCCACTTGTTACACGTAGAGTATACTTTGGGTCATGACATAATGTGGGACAAATTTAATGTTATTAAGCAGTGATACATATTTTTGTAGTATTGACCACCAAATTGGGTAAAGGTTCAAATAATCCTATAACACCTCGTATCTGAAAAAGGATAGTAAAACAATTTTCCAGAAGTTGCAGGCGCAACCCATGCCGGCCACCCACGGCCCATGGAAGGTACCACAGACCGTAAGTGTGGTCTGTGGATGGCCCCCACAGCAAACCAGAAAGGTCAAAACCACGGCCTGACAACTGAACCGTTGGTCAGACCACGGTCCGTGGTTAGATAGTCCAAATTCAACTCTCTGATGACCAACGATGGTCCACCAGGATGGGTCGTAGGTCAGACCACGGTCCGTCAACTGGGGTCCATTGGTGGTCAGCTAACAGTTATTTTCAGGGGCAGTTGGATTTTTTTTTAATTAATTAGTTCCTATAATATGTTGTTTTGCCTAGTTTAGGACACATATATAAGTCTTTTTACCCCTAAATTTCCCAATATAAATTATTCTCTCCAAACTCACCCAAAAAGAAGAACTCTCAAATAATTCTATCTAGAAACTTGAAGAAAAAGAAGGATATAACCTAGGGTTTCAAGCTAAGGACTCCATTCTTCCATTGAAGGCTAGCACTTGGATTCAAGGTATGATAGTTTTCATTCATGGATTCCTTCCATTCATGGAGTTCCCAAATTCTCCTATTTTTGAAGTTAGAATCTCCCAATTGAGTTAGGGTTTTCTTCAATTGTCATGGGTTCTTATGATTATTGATTTAAATGATTGAATTATGATCTCTTATGCATGAATTGATGAAATTCTATGGTTTAATAATGTTTTCCCCTATGAACCCATGTAATCCCCATGTTTTCAAGTTATGAATAATATGATGTGGGATTTTGATCTTAAAGGAAGAGTTTTATAAAATTAAGCATGTATTGTTCGCTTTACATGAAATAATGATGAAATCCATATCTAACCCATGTTTTCTAAGTATTTATGATTGAAAGTGGGTTTTGAACCTCAAGAGGTAAATTATGGACTTATGCATTTTCTTATGAAATCTATGCAAATGTTTTAAGGGTGCTTTTGGAGTGAAGTACCAATGATGTTGTGGATGTGTTGTTGAAAGGATATTCTCATAAACATATACTAGCATGATGTGAAAGGTTTTCTCACATAGAAAGGATTCTTAGGTTGAAAGACTTTCTCACCTAATTGAATCAAAGAGTAAGAGCTATCCTAATGAAACTAGCTTGGATTGGTTATCCTAGGATACCTTTCCATGGATAATGAGAATAAGTAAGAACATACTACTCTCTGGGAATTATGCTTAGCATCGAGAGGATATTGAGATGGAAGCTCTCTCGAGTTGAGGCCGGATTTCTAGTAGCAATATCCTTATCCCTTACCTATGTGCCCCCGTAGGATGATTGTCTAGATAGACACTAGCTAGTGGATCCACTTTACCTCAGATTGTGGCACTTGTGTAGTGATGCTTGGTCTAGATGACAAGTATCATATGCTGCTTGACATAAGGGAGGCCTTGTGCTTGTTTGAATGTGGAACTAATGAGGGCTTACATATGTGGTTACTTAAGTGTATTGGTTCCTTCCCTCTACTCCTTTTTCAAAGTATATTAAATAGCCAAGTATCTATTACCTTAACGGGTTACAAACCCTTTGCTGATATTTTTTATGCTTGGTTAAATGTTAAATTTGTGCATCATTGGCATGGTGATGAAATTGTTATTGCTAACGCTAAACCTCATGCCATGAGGATCTTGTTCTTGTTTGCTTCCCCTATGGTTTTGCAAGGTTTGGATTCGAGGCTGAATCCTTTTCAAGAAGGGGAGAATGATGCAATCAAGATTGCCTTAAAGCCATCCACTCACGAACTTCAACGTATTGATAGATTGTTCACAAGGATGGAGGCTTTTGGACTTATATTGGTGGCAAACAAAGGTTCACATGTATGGAAGATTGCTTGGGGAAGTGAACGAAAGAAAGTGGCCAACATCGCCACTTTGGCGACCAGGAGAACCATTGGCGCATCGCCAAGTGGATTGGGCAATGACCCCAGACCACCGTTAGTTCCTGTAGCTCCCAGCCAATGCAAGGAGCATAATCCATCGCCAAACCCCATGGGAGGATCGCCAAGTGGGTTGGGCGAGCTCGACTTAGCTTGCCCAATGGACATTTCGGGTCACTTTTGGGCTCTTCTATGTAATAAACTCCTAAAATTATAAATAAGCATTTTAGGGTAGACTTTTTTGAATATTGATGTTGAAAACTGAAAACTCATGTTTGAGTGTTGAGAGCTTGGTTAAGCTTTTGTTGATTGTTGTTTAGAAACGTCGGTTGCTTGGGATATCGATTCCCTTGAGGTCGACGTAAGAGTTAGGTGCTATAGTTGGATTAACAAATCGAGGTCTTAGGGTTTAATATACCCTTTGGTTGCTTTTTGTTTCCTCTTGTGTGTCTATCTATCTATCTTTACTTTCTTTTATTTGTGATTTCCGTATTGTATTGTGATTCCCCTTGTGAGAATTACATTAGCAAGTAGGACAACCTTTTTCGGTGTGGGAGACACCGAGGATCATGTTATAGCTCACATGGTCATTATGTCGGTTAAGGCTCAATCCCACAACAATAATGAACCGAGGTTATTTCAAGGAAGTATTGTAAGTATGTTTTAACATGATGTTCACTTGCATCTATCACTATTTTATGACTTATGGTTTCTAACTCTTAAAATACATGTTTTAATCATTGCATACTTGTAAAAATGTCTTTTTTAGAATTATTTAAATATTTTATGCATGGCTATCATACTTGGTACATTGTTTTGTACTAACGCATACTCTTGCCTATATTTCACCAAATGTAGAGTCCGATATTAGGTTTCAAAGTTTCGCGGTTAGAGGTTGAGTTGTGATATTTCTCGAGCTTTAGTGAGTCCTTATGCTTCGAGGACAGAGTTTTCATTATTTAGTTCCTTTTCATGTATTTCTATCTTGAACATGATGTATGGGTTAGGCCCAATTTCATTCTATTGTATTAGATGACTATGATGAGACAAATGTTTTAGACTTCCGCTTTTATTTTATAAACTGTTTGGACTTGAAATGTTGTATTTACTCCTCATTGTTCTATTTCTTATGTCATGAATGCTAAGTGGCTTGTATGGGGACTCTCGGGGTCCTATACGCCATGTTACATCTAGGGTGTACCCCTGGGTCATGACAAATTTGGTAATCAGAGCACAAGGTTTAGAATGGCCCTAGGATGTCTCATAAGCCACGTCTAGTAGAGTCTTGTTCATAAGTGTGAAGCGCGCCACATTTATGAATAAGAGGCTATAATATGTTTAGGAAACTTCACTTCTTTCATTATTCTAAGGTCATGTGATAGAGTGCAACTCTAGGCGTCTTTCTCTCCTAACCCTTATTTATGATTTTCAGAATATGCCTCCACAAAGGAATCCTGTGAAAAGGAATATGAATGTTCGTGAGAATGTGAGACAAGAGGTTCCCCAAGTGCCGGTCAACCCTTTGGATGAGCAAGTGACTAATGATGAGTTTCGAGCCGCATTTCATGCATTGGCCCAAGCTATGATGGCTCAAGCAAATAGGGAAGTTGTGGCTCCCGTGAACCCAAATGTAGGTACGGTGACGACTAGAGTGAGGGACTTCATTAGAATGAATCCTCCAAAATTTCATGGGTCTAATATTGAGAAGGTCCTCAATAGTTCATTGATGAGGTGTATAAGGTGTTGATGATTATGGGAGTGACGCCGGTGGAAAAGGCGGAATTGTACGCTTATCAACTTAAGGTTTTTTCTCAAGTTTGGTTCAACCAATGGAAATAAGTAAGGGCGGTAGATGAGGGTCCTCTTGATTGGGAAAAATTAAAGGTTGCTTTCCTTGATAGGTTATTTCCCCTTGAGATGAGAGATGAAAAGGTACCTGAGTTCATTAACCTTCGCCAGGGAGATATGAGTGTGAAGGATTACGCTTTGAAATTCACACAATTGTCTAAATATGCTCCAACTATGGTTGCCGATCCAAGGACAATGATGTGTAAGTTTGTGTTGGGTGCTTTCGACTTAGTGGTCAAAGAATGCCTAACCACCGTGCTTGTTAAAGAGATGGATGTTTCCCGGTTGATGATACATGCACAACAAATAGAAGAAGAAAAGCTTAAGGAGAAAACTAGGGATTCAAAGAGGGCAAGAATGGAGGATGGTGAGTCTTCATATTCAAGGTCCGATGGAGGTAATAATTCTCAAGGTAAGGGTGGTAGTAACCAAATGTGGCCCGAGTGTAGGGAGTGTGGGAGAAGACATAAGGGTGAGCGTCTAGCCAGTTCTAATGCTTGTTTTGGTTGTGGAAAGAGTAGTCACAAGAAAAGAGATTGCCCAATTCTTACTTCTAAGGGAAGGGGTGGTAGGAAAATCAAACTCTACAAGATCATGAGGGTTCCACGGATGCGGTAATTGGTAAGTTAAGGTCTTTTAGCTTGTGGTTATGTATTGCTTGATATTGAGTGTTTCGTTGGATATGGCAAGACTCCATGTATGGTGATTGTGTTTGGAGTAGTCCTTAAAATCTTTGTGGAAACTTCTTAAGTGTTTACTTGTATTAATGGTTTAGTGATTGTTAAGACGTTGGTGTTATGTTTGGGTCGAGGGAGATGGATCTTGAAAAGACTAGTGGGGTTTGCTCCCAAGGGGGAGATAATGTGCTTCATGGTTGGTACGTGAGTAAACTTATGTTGATTTTGGAAGAGTTCCTTGTTATGGATTGATGAGTGAGAGTTAGAAGGTGATGAGATGTCTTAGTATCCCTATCTTTGAGTCTAGCTTGAGGTCCTAGCTCCTCATGGTTCACTCTTTAGGACTCATCTAATAGCGAGTCGCCGACTACCTTCGGCGACCACATATGTGTCCGCCGAAAGTTACAAATCTCTCAGCACTATGGACATGAATGAAGAGCGATATAAGATCAGTAGGCGAACCGCCGAATCGTTTGGCGAACACGACCCAACTCGCCGAATGATTCACCGTGCCTAATTTTCAATCCACTTCTTAGAATCGACCATACAAGCACTGAAAATGAAATTAAAGCATGCAGATACAAAATTCACACAAGACCGATACTTCCCATCATTCCGGAATACTCAGACTTTTTTCGGTCCTGCCAAATTTTAGCCATCTAACTATGATCATCTTTAAGAATGTCGTCACCCATTCTTTTGTTGAGCAATTTTCACTGTTCAACACAAATGTGGGCCATTTAGGTTTTACCCCACCAATATATCGATAATCAAGCAACACCCAGTACAAACTCAATCAAATTAAAGTACAAACAACAAGGCATTCGACTATTAAAATATTTCAGGCAATTAAGCTCGAATTACTCATAGCATATCAACTTATTTCTATCAGAGAGGCCCAACACACCTCATCCTGATACTACAATTGCAAAAGAGTGCAAAAACTTTTAAGATAAATTCGGGGTTTTATGGACTAACCTTTAATGCCGATTAAATTGCTTTTTGAAACGCTAGGCAACAAAGAGATCCAACCCCAAGCACTATTTACCAATTGAAATACTAATGGAAAGGTAAAAATCTAAGAATAAGTAGATTCGGCGACTCGCCTAATGGGTCCTTGGCTCGCCAACTTGCACTTCTCAACACCTTTCTCATTTTACCCTACAAAATCAGCACACCATTATTCGAACAAAATAATTAAAAGCAGTAAAACCTTGGGTTGCCACCCTAGAAGCGCCTTATTTTACGTCGTGGCACGACATAAACTTTGTCTCACTCTCCATTATTGGGGTTTGCCCCAGTGTTAGTAGGTGACCCCAATATGTCATTTGGATGGAGATGAGGCACTGCAAAACTCAGGAGTGACCTGATTAGATGGATTGATCTAGAGTGGGATCCAATCTTTTGATGCAACACTTCAATATTCTCTTTCATTTCTTCCAACACCCGATCCTGATCGGTGACCTTTTGGAGGATGATTTGAAGTGTGTCCTTGACACGATTTTCTCTCCCATCTCTAGACTTCCTCTGCTCATGAGGGGGTGTATACCTCCCCTTGTTGTTGCATTGGACTTCCACATCTGAGAGTTTGGTGGTCAGTTCGTTTAGTTGAGATGCCAGTGCGGTCAGCATGAGGTCCTTTTGGACTTCTTGGCTCATTTCTACCAACTTGCCACTACTCTGCTCAGCCATGTTCATCTAAGTGGACAACTCAACGAAAAACAAAACTAAAAGTAAAGTTAGTGAACTACAACTAAGAAGAACAAAAATTCAACTAATCTTACTATTCTCAAATAACACCACTCCCTGGCAACGCTGCCATTTTAATGCTTATCGTGACCAACGACACTAACCTACGGTATAAGTGTCTACGATCGTCGATAGTATAGTAACCCAACTAAAGGTTGGGGTCGTGTCCCAAGGGAATGGTTTTGAAAATTGATAGTAAAATAAAATTAAGCTCTAACTAGTCGTAGCTAAAGATATTAACGAATAAAAACATAGTAAATAAAAGGGGGTGAACGCGAAAGTGTCAAATTTCGATTTGGGGGTTTTGTACACAAGTAGTAAAAATAGCAAAAATTAACAAGAAAATCAAGTATGGGGAAATGTTCTTGTGATGTGACCGTAATAGAAATTGAGATAAGTTGTTGGGTACATGCTTTTGAAAGGAAATTTGTAAGATAACAGTGACTAGGCTAAGCTTTAAATGGAAATAAGTTCCCTCTCGGGCAACTTACCCCGTTTCAAATGCGTTCCTCTAGGACACCCATTTGCCGCATGAAAATCAGCCTACGTCTTACCCCACTCCCTCTCTCTAGCTGAGTGTTAGGATATGGGACTAGGGCTCACCCTCTCTGGCTGAACCTCATGTCGACCCACTCCTTAGGCCATCAATATAGTGGTCTTGGTTTCGCGACCTCCCTCTCGGGCAAGCCAAAACCACATGGGTGGCTTTGTATTTGCAACTACAAACCCTTTAGATTAAACCACAACCACTAGGTGAAATCACCATTAAACTACATCTAACCTATCAGCAAGCAAGACCCAACAATAATATCAACACATATTTGCTAAATCACACCTCAAGAATGGGGATTTTTAGCCACACATCAAGAAATAACAAAATACACCTAAAATGATAGTATAATCAAATGGGTATAAGAAATTAAAGCTTGATTTAAGCAAAGGAAGATGAATGGAGAAGACTCACTTCCAACTTGGGGAAGATGAAATACTTCTCTTTTCAAGTCTCCCACAAAACCCTCTCCAAACTTGAGAGAAAATATCTAAAAACGTACTATTCTATAATGAAATTAATATTAATGGTTCGGACCTATAAAATTAATAACAATTTTAGTATTTATAGACTGTAGAAAATAGCTCTGGCGCATCTTTCGGCGAAGTTAGTCGATGCCGCCGAATGACTCGGCGACTTTCCCTTCTTCTATTTCATCGTCGTTTCATGCTTGCCTTCAGCATCTTCACGTTCTGGACCATTGGGCGGTATAGTACTGCTTCGTGGAACTATTCGGCGAAGTGCCGACTGCTCCTTTCATCGCCTTTTTTATCCTCTTCCTTCAGGGCTTCGCATACTGGAACAAAGGGCGGAGTCTGTCCTTTCGGCGAATCGCTAAAGGTTCTTGGCGATGCTCATGCTTCAGCTTCTTCGTTCTTTTCAGCCTTTTTTGTTCCTTTTTGCACCTAAGTGTCCATGCTTCCACTAAAACTTCAAATACCTAAAACTTAAGAGTTTTCATCATATATTGAGACAAAATTAAGCATTCGAGGACACTATTTCTATCGAAATAAAGCCCTAAATGAGTCCAATTTGTGGACTCATCTGCCATTGTATGTTACGAAATGTCCTTTTAGCATGATTTCATATATTTTATGCATTTCTATCATACTTGGTACATTCTTTGTAGTAACGCATACTCTTGCCGACATTGTTTAACTAATGTAAGGTCCGACGCTTCTACACCGTATCTCCGTGGCTAGTGATCACATTAGTAGATTTGAAGATTGGTGAGTCCTCATGTTCCGAGGACCGAACACTTCATTGTTTATTGTCTTTACTTTTTCGTATTGTATGTGATACATGGGTTACGTCCCAATCACTCTTGATATACTAGATGTCTATGAGACTATGTTACATTTTTCGCTTCATTTTCTTGTCAAACATTTTATGATATAAATAGTCTTTTGAACTCTTAAATTCTATTATCTTGTATGAGGTATTCTAAGTGGTTTATACAGGGCCTCTCGAGGTCCTATACTTCATGCCATTTCTAGGGTGTACTTTGGATCGTGATAGCCAAGCTTGGATCTTGAAGAACATTTTCAATAGCCTTCGCGAACACGTCTCCAAGAGCATTAAGATGCAGAACAAGGCTGGTGGTACCAACATCAGTTGCATAAGCTCAACTTTAAGCTAAGAAATGCCCCTACAGGGATTCAAAATTTGTTCAGAACCCTATGAATGCAAACGAACTATGTTTTACCACCAGAAATGACATGTCAGACTCAACCCAATTTACGAAACAACCAATGAAGGTCACGTCAATAGAATGTTGACCCAAGTCAACACTTACAAAAGCAACCAAACAAGCATAACACGAAACATCACAAAAAAACATGTTGATCACGGTAGGATTCAACCTAAAGTTTATTCTAGTCCAAACTCAACATTCCAGAGCTAACCGCACTGACATAGTTCTCATCTGAGTGTTCTTATCAAGAATGTTGACCAAAGTCAAACTTTTGCTAAATTTTTACAACCATCTTGCATAATGGTCCAAACTCACATTGAAGGCTACTAGACCAAAATGGACCTTTCAAAGTTGATGAAACTGGCAAAAATCTCATACAACATCAGATTCTCGAGATATTGACTAAAGACAATACTTTCAACTTAAAAGCTTTCTAAAAGGGAAAAACTAACTCAAAATTCTCCTAACTACCTCAAGAAGCATGCCACCCATCCCAATATACCACAAATGTTGCACAAAAACTATGGGAAGGGATAAAATAGCAAATCCATAAAAAGACAAGAAAATGACAATGAGGGTCATCACTATAAATAAATGTTATATTACCCTTGGTTAGACTTTTTGATATATTAACCTTTCCATCAAACTTTGGGCTCATATTTTCTCTTGAACTGTCAACTTTCATTTTCTGGCCCTTATTATCTTATGTGGCAACTACATGGATACATAAGAAGAAAATTTTAATTGGGATAAAATATATCCACGTAGTTTCCAAATAGGCCCATGTAAGATAACAAGAGTGAGCCATGACATTAACTATAAAAATATGTGCTTAAAATTGGATGGTAAGAACAATATATCAAGAAAATATGATGATTAAATATAACCTTTTTCTTAGAGTACATAGACAAATAAGACCCTTTTTCATATTTTCTATAATGTGTAGCTTTGAGTTATCTTTATTCCACAAAGTATATTTATGTTTCTTAATACATTCACAACATCTTAAACTTATTAATAAATTTTGTTTAGACATTCAAATGATAAATTATCCTAATTGAACATTAGAACACTAGGTAAAAAATATTCATATTAGACATTTCTAACAAAAGATTTGAAAAAGTCTATGTGTGTATTCTCAACTATCCGTTACATAATTAAGTTAACCACTTAAAATATAACATCTCATATAATTATACGCATTACAACAACAACAAACTAAGTGAAATCCCATAGCATATGGCCTGAATGGGTAAAGTGTACGCAAACTTTACCTCTACCTTGTTAGGGTATACAGGTTGTCTCTGAAAGATTTAATTATACACATGAACATCAATAATTCATAAAACCTCAAGACTGTTCCAATTGATATTTTATCAATTCCTAAATACACACAAACATACACAAAAGATAAGTAATGCATGTATAAGTAGAGTATCATTTTCAACGAGGACCTTATCGTTAACTTTTGAAATAGGCTAAATAGAATATTCAAGTTTATCAAATTTTTATCTTCCAAGTAAAAATGTAAACATAAGCAAAAGTAAATATCATGATTTCAAATTCACAAGAAAATGTATCCT
This sequence comes from Solanum tuberosum, assembly GCF_000226075.1. Classification (NCBI taxonomy): domain Eukaryota; kingdom Viridiplantae; phylum Streptophyta; class Magnoliopsida; order Solanales; family Solanaceae; genus Solanum; species Solanum tuberosum. The sequence goes on along the minus strand of NW_006239094.1, from coordinate 951,143 downwards.
AGAGTTACAAGTAGATTTATCCAATCCAGTTGGGTATCTACTTTAGTTAGTCTGTTGAAATTTAGTTTATTAGTCAGAAGGGCTAAGGCGTATCTTACTTCTGATTTCATCCCTGAAAAATCAAAACCTATTCAAACTACTGAATCACCTATTTTCCTATGGCCATTTCAAGTTATAAAAACACAATTGTATCTTCTGTATTTTGACTAAGCACGACGAACAAAGTAAAGTTCTATAATTATCCAATTACTTGTTCACTATAAGTTAATCGGAGTTGTTATTCAGTGTTCATGAATCATGATATCACCGAATAAGACATACCTTATCTTGTAATGCTTAATAAATATTCCATTATCGACACACACTCTCAACTTGTAGATGTTATTGAAATGCTCAAATACAGCTCTTTAAAAAGTGCAAATGACCCTTGGCAATATATTTACACAACTAAAAAGTTAGAATTGATCCTCATTTGTCCCCGATGGATCAAAATCATAACAAAAGATCATAGGGAATGTTTACTGGTCACACACTCGGTGTCTAAGTATGGCGCTAATGTGGAGCTCAAACATCCCCAATGACCTCTATTGTGGTGGTGGCATTATTTGGTGCGTCCACAGCCAATGGAGTTGTAATAGCAGGCTGGGACTGCAAAATAGTATCTGCCCCAATAGTGAGGGGCCAATTCAGTTGGTAGTACACTAGATGAAGCCCCAGCAACACGGGCTTACATCTCGTAGCTCATCCTTATATCTCAACTACCTCATAGAATCTATAGTCTTCTTCTCATCACGGTCACTCCTGATGCCCTTGCTTCCTTTCTTTGTGTTTCTCTTCATCATCTCCTTTGATTGGCCACTTACCTAAGGCTAATAGGACCGTACTTAATAGATCAATGAGAGGATCTTCCTCCTATGACTTCTAAATAACCTGAATCAAGAATACCTCAGCTGACCTCTCTCTTAGTTGCCTAATATTAGCCTGGACCTAGGCAAACTCGACAACCAACTTAGCCAAGTCAGGCACTGTGAGCTCCCTCAGCCGGCCAGTAACCCGAGCCTCCACGTCGTCCATTCAGGCATGTGGTTCATTGTATGAAACCAATGCTACTGCAATTACTTTGTCAACAAATGGCCCAAGCTGCTCGAAAAGCAACTTCATCTACTTCTCTTGCCTGTCAACCCTTTTAACAAACCTAACAAAGTTTGTTGGTATGAATGCATATGGTGACGGTTGTGGCAAAAATGATGTCATATCAAATGTCTCAGCCTGTGTAGGAAGAATCGTAATAGCAGATGGTGTGTGATTCAGCGTGGATTTACCCATGGATGTCACATACAACTCTCATGTCTCATCCCCAGTCTGCTACCTCAGTGTCCGTCTTGTGCACCTGCATCTCAAGCCATGATTCATTCTTCATCATTTCTTTGTAGAACTTTGTTAGAACTATAATCTGATTATCAATTCCAACTAGAATAGGCACCGCTGCAGCCCTCCATAAGCTCGTAATCAAACAAGGGAATGATAGGGACATAGCCGGTCTAATGACTCTAGTCTGAATCTCATCAACAATAATACTTCCAATGTCGATTGGGAAGCCGAACAGTAAAGTAGACACCAATACTTATTTTTTTTCAGCCAATATGTTTTCTCCCCCTATTTACAACAACCTATATCACACTACACCCAACCAGAACTTTGCGAGGAACGTTAAGGATGCCTTCTGAATTCAGTCTTTAGGATTTCTCAACCACGAGGCTGACCCTTTGTCATAACCTGAGCAAATCATCAACACTGTTGTAGTCTCTCACTTATATTATAATCAACCTCTATCATCTGAGAGGTAGAGATATACTCAGGTTTGAATAGAAACCTGTTGATTGTTGTAAGTATCGATTGGTAACCCATAAAATGTGACCTTTAGTAGCCAGACCAGTTTTCCCTTTACTAACCTAGTTCCATGATAAAGTAGGGAGACATAGTTCGCATAGAACTCACGAACCATGGGAGTAAAGTACATCCCATGCTTCACTGACATCCACTTAATTTAGTACTCTATGAATCTCTGCTCAATTTCTAGGTATTCCTGAAAATTTGAAGCTAGAACCCTAGCCTCCTCAAATATACTCCTATTCTTACCACCGAATAGACCACATCATGCCATTATGAAACCCAACATTTTTTTCATGACCCAAAGTAGCCCCTACGCATAACATGGTGCATAAGACCCCGAGAGGTCCCATACAAGCCACTTAGCTTTCATTATACAAGAAATAGAATAAATAGATTAAAAGAAAGTTGCAACATATAAGAGTTTTATAGAGAAATGTGGAAATCTAAACATCGCCTCAAAGCCATCTAGTACATAAGAATGAATCTAGGCGTAACCCGTACATAATGTTCCAAAGCTGAAAGTAAGGAAAGAGTGAAAACAATAAATGTCCGGTTCTCGAAGCATGAGGACTCACAAAATCTCAAAATCTCCTCAAAGAACTCTAGCCACAAAATTGGGAACCCTGATTGTCGACACTACATTTGGGGAAATGTAGGCAAGAATATGCGTTAGTACAAACATGTACCAAGTATGATAGCCATGCATAAAACATTTAAAAACATACTTAAAGGAGATACCTTCATAAAATGTGATGAGTCCACAAATTGGACTCATTTAGGGATTTATTTTGATAGAAATAGTGTCCTCGAATGCTTATTTTGTCTCAATATCTGATGAAAACTCTTAAGTTTCAGGTAGTTGAAGTTTTAGTGGAAGCATGGACACTTAGGCGCAAAAAAGGAACAAAGAGGCTTAAAAGAACGAAGAAGCTGAAGCATGAGCATCGCCAAGAACCTTTGGCGATTCGCCAAAAGGACAGACTCCTCTCTTTGTTCCAGTATGCGAATCCCTGAAGGAAGAGGATCAAAAAGGCGATGAAAGGAGCAGTCAGCGCTTCGCCGAATAGTTCCGCGAAGTAGTACTATACCGCCCAATAATCCAGAATGTGAAGATGCTGAAGGCAAGCATGAAATGGCGATGTAACAGAAGAAGGGCGAGTCGCCGAGTCATTCGGCGACATCAACTAACTTCGCCGAAAGATCCACCAGCGCTATTTTCTAAAGTCTATAAATATTAAACTTGTTATTAATTTTAGAGGTCCAAACCATTATTATTAATTTCATAATAGAATAGTACCGTTTTAGATATTTTTTCTCCAGTTTGGAGAGGGTTTTATGGGAAATTTGAAGAGAGAAGGATTTCATCTTCCCCAAGTTGGAAGTGGGTCTTTTCCATTCTTCTTCCTTTGCTTAAATCAAGGTTTAATTTCTTATACCAATTTGATTTTAGTATAATTTTAGGTGTATTTTGTTATTTCTTGATGTGTGGCTAAAAACCCCATTCTTGGGGTGTGATTTAACAAATATGTGTTGATATTGTTGTTGGGTTTTGCTTGCTGATAGGGTAGATGTATTTTAATGGTGATTTAACCTAATGGTTGTGGTTTAATTTAATGGGTTTGTAGTTGCAAATACAAAGCCACCCATGTGTTTTCGGCCTGCCCAAGAGGGAGGTCGTGAAACCAAGACCACTAGACTGATGGCCTAAGGAGTGGGTCGACATGAGGTTCAGCCCGAGAGGGTGAGCCCTAGTCCCATATCCTAACACTCATCTTAATAGAGTGGTGGGGTAAGGCATAGGCTGGTCTTCATGCGGCAAATGGGTGTCCGAGAGGAGCCCATTTGAAACGGGGGTAAGTTTCCCGAGAGGGGAAGACGTGCAAGTGACTAGCTGAGTTGCCATGTAACTCGATCACTTCATGGGAGGAGTTGGTCACCGCATTTAATGTGCGATTTTTCCCTCCCTCGAAGATGATGACTATTCGGGATAGCATCCAAAGCTTCAAGCGTCTGAATGGAGAGCCTTTGCACGAAACTTGGCTCCGGTTTAACAAATTGGTGCTACAATGCCCAACCCATGGTCTACCTAATAATGTGCTCCTTCAATACTTTTACCGGAGTTTAGACTCGGTGAACAAAGGTGTAGCTGACCAACTCTCGCCTGAAGGCTTAATGCATCAACCATATACAGTAGCAGCTCAACTTCTCGATGGGATGATAACCATCAACAAGGTGTGGTACACTCATGAAGACCAGGTCTCACCGGTCACATTTCAGCTATCCAAGGAGCAAGTTGAAAAAGATAATGAGAGAGACCAAATCATGGCCAAGATCATGACGCAGTCATGAGGGCTGGTGCCAGTGGTGTCAATGTTGTGGGAGTCGGTGGTGCGAATCCTGAGGAGATGAAGTTTGAAACCATGTATGACGAGGAAGTAAATTTCCTAGCTAACCAAGGCGGGGGCTACCGTTAAAACTACCCAAGGCAGGGTGGTAATCAAGGATGGGTTAGAGACAAAGGCTGGAAGGATCGAGATTGTGAATGGAGGGACCGTAATCCAAATTGAAAGGATGGAGAGAAGGATAGATCTGTGCCTCCCCACGAGCGTCAGAAGCCCAAGGATTCGGAAGGTGGTAGGTCTAAGGATATGCTCTCGCGTATCCTAAACAAAGTTGAAGGGTCAAACAAAATGCTAAAAGGTATGAAAGAAGACGTGTCTACACTCAGCCAAACTGTCACCTCTCATTTAGTTTCAATCAAACAGTAAGAGACCCAAATGGGTCATATATCGTCTCATCTCAATCTGAGACAACAAGGGAGTTTGCCTAGTGATATTATGGCTAACCCCAAGAGTGAGGTCTAAAGGTTAACTTGTGTCGTGCCGCGACGTTAACTAAGGCACTGTTTGGGAGGCAACCCAAAACCATTTACTTGACCTTTTGTTATCTTGATAAAATAATAGTGTGTTGTTTGTACAGATTGAGTAAGGAAAAGCGCTTGAAAAGATGTATGGAGGCGAGCAACAGTTCAGTTTGGCGGATCGCCGACAAGTTCAGCATACCCAATCATTCCCACCATTTGATGCAATACATCTTAAAGGTTGAGTCTGTAAAACTCTGCGGAGTATGAATTTTGTCGGCGCATCGCCAATCCAATTGGCGATCTCGATAAAGACCGCCAATGCATTGCGCACCAGAACTGAAAACTCTGTTATAGTCGGCGAGGACATTAGATATTCGGTGTTTTGCCTAGTGATTGAGCGAGATCGACTAACACCGCTGAATGAGCAGAAACTAGAGGTTCACAAGCCACAGGTTTAAAAGTTCCATTTCATTCACTTTCTTTCACTTTATCCCTTTTCACAAACTCGCACTTTTGCAGTTATATTTCTCGCACTTTTAGAGTATTTTACGTGTCGAATTGTGCTCGTATTAGGATCGCATTGCTGCCTAGCAATCCAGTACTATCTAATTCGGCATCAAAGGTTGGTGATCAAACTCCTCAGTTATTTGATCAGAATATTTACTCATTTGCATAATTACTGACAGTAGAAAATCTCTGTTGAGTCTCAGTCTCTGAGTTACTGGGATTGTATATATTATTAATTAAGACTTGATATTTTCTGCATGATTTAAGGGACTACCACTTAACTTTGCTTTGAGTTGAACTGTTAAGCGGTAGGAATAGAAGTTTCTTTGGGTTTTCGTTGAAATTGAGTTATATAAGCATAAGTTGCATTATCTGGGGTTGCGGGGTGAAATTTGAAAGGATGGGCTAAAATTAGACACGTTGAGCTGATCGGCGACATGAACAAAATCCACCGAACTGCTCGGCGATTCACCTAACGTCCCTATTCCGCCTTTAACTAAATACTTTATGTACTGATCGATCTGTGATTTTTGGCGGTCAATTTAATTCACAAAATGCACTCGGAGACTCGCCGAAGGATCCCTTGCTCGCCCTTTGTTTGCGCCCTTGTATCAGTTGTACATCGCTTTGAACGATTGGCCTAACAGGATAAGTACTTTGCCAACTAGCTTGGCTAAGAGATTCCACACCTAGAAACACCCTTTTTCTCCTATTTAAAGTTCTATCTAACTTATCCTCGAAGTCTTTGCAGTAATGGCTAGATCAAAAGTCGTAGGGAGAAATGATCCACCCAGGCACATAAGAGCACGAGAGTTTAAGAAAGACGAAAAGAAAGCATAGCTAGCCAGACAAAGGAAATACACCAATGAAGCCAGAGCAAAGACACGAATTCCCATCGACCCTAATGCGCCTTCATGGGCTCGAAGTTTTGTTAATGCAATACGGGCCTTCGGAGCAGCTCAAGAGATAGATCAGATAATTGCAGCTAATCTTGCTGCAGAGGCCACGACAAAGGAAAACAATGAGGACTAAAACAACAATACTCCAGGGACCATGGTTTTACTTCAGGGAAATGCATCGAATTCCCCGGCAGATAGAGAGGCTGCATAGACAGGACTCTTCTTGACCTCTTTCTATATCTTATCTTTCTTAAACTATGGGTACTGTCATTATTCACATTTGAGGACAAACACTTTTATTTGTGGTGGGGTGAGGCCCACCTTGTTTTGGTGTACATTTGGGTTATCTATTTTTAATTGTGTTTTTAAAAAACTGCTATGCAATTGTTTGAGCTTGTGGCTCCGCTTATTCTTAATTGCAAACGATTTTTAACCCTTTCGAAGTTTTTGAATTTTTTGCATATTTTTTCCACCCTTCGTGAGTTGAATGTGGTTGTTCTTTCGCAAAAAATTGAGTCTCGGTTTCGATCAATACCGATGACTTGAATAGTGCTCTCAATTGAACGAACATGAATGTACGGCTACGATGAAGCCAAATGAAGTTGCATAGATAATATATGAATTCTTTTCATCTCATTGTGATTAGCCATTTATCGAATTGATTGTCTTGTAATGACCGTTGCACACTAGCGAAAGTGTGTAGTCTTGTTTAACTTAAGTGTCGATGCCTTGTGTGATTAGCTTGCTTTGAAACTTGCATGAATAAATCTAGAATTTGCCTTGTTAGTCTGATTAATTTAGAAAGGTGTCCTCTTGAGATGATCTTAGGCAACTTTAAAGAGTGTGAGCCAAATTTGACATATACCTCTTTTGTGGCCTACCTGTGAGTGTGTGAAACTCTTTTGAACACCCTTTGAGCCTTACCTTTCTTTGGAAGAACCTTGACGAACCCTAGACCTTACTTGAACCACTACCTACAATCCTCTCGAGTTGTGGTTTAGCGAATAGCCAACTTAGGCCAAAAGCCTAAGTTGGGGGTGTGGTGAAAGGGAAAAGGAGAAGTCAGGAGGTGCAAGAAAAGTCCCCCTTAACCCATGGTATTGCATAAAAATGGAACCCCTTCAATTCAATTCAATTAAAAAAAATATAGAATAAAGTACGAAGAGAATCGGGTTTCAAGCAATCCATGGACGAGAATAAAAAAAATGGTGACTTAGAAGCACTAGAAAAAAAATTGATAAAGTAAAAGAAGGGAATGCCTTGAGAATACCACATCCCACGAGGTAGGAGCCACTGATCCTAAATGACCATACCTTTGCACTCATCCCCATTACAAGCCTTAGAAAGACCTTTTTTATCTTGAGTAAACCGAATCGAGAGTCGATTGGAAAATAAGGGCAAACCTATGGGTGAAAACATGCATTGTGTTCCTCTTTTTAAGTGTGAGTGTTGCATCGGATTCCTGATCTTGAATTGATTAACCTATGTGTGTGAATATGGAATCATTCTTCATGTGAGGGCATTTAGATACTTTTGTTGAGTTTGAACTTCCACAAGTAGCAAGTATTGCGAGCATGAGAATCTTTGGTAATGATGTGTCACAACTTGAATCTTTGAGTACACAATTGATCCTTCCATAAGGAAAATGAGTCTTGTTGTGTGCACTCATGATTGAGTCTTGTGTAGCACTGTTTGAGACACCCTTTTTGAACGGCTGTACTCAAGTTTGCTTGAGGACAAGCAGAAGTTTAATTTGGGGGTGTTGATGAGTCCACAAATTGGACTCATTTAGGGATTTATTTTGATAGAAATAGTGTCCCCGAATGCTTATTTTGTCTCAATATCTGATGAAAACTCTTAAGTTTCAGGTATTTGAAGTTTTAGTGGAAGAATGGACACTTAGGCGCAAAGAAGGAACAAAAAGGCTTAAAAGAATGAAGAAGTTGAAGCATGAGCATCGCCAAGAACCTTTGGCGATTCGCTGAAAGGACAGACTCCACTCTTTGTTCCAGTATGTGAAGCCCTGAAGGAAGAGGATCAAAAAGGCGATGAAAGGAGCAGTCACAGCTTCCCCAAATAGCTCCACAAAGTAGTACTATACCGCCCAATGGTCCAGAACGTGAAGATGCTGAAGCCAAGCATGAAACGGCGATGAAACAAAAGAAGGGCGAGTTGCCGAGTCATTCGGCGGCATCGACTAACTTCGCCGAAAAATCCGCCAGCGCTATTTTCTGAAGTCTACAAATACTAAACTTGTTATTAATTTTATAGGTCCAAACCATTACTATTAATTTCAGAATAGAATAGTACGTTTTTAGATATTATCTCTCAAGTTTGGAGAGGGTTTTGGGAGACTTGAAGAAAGAAGGATTTCATGGGACACGACCCCAACCTTTAGTTGGGTTACTATACTATCGACGATCGTAGACACTCAAGTCGTAGGTTAGTGTCGTTGGTCATGATAAGCATCAAGATGCAATGACCAAGCTAAAACATGAGATAAATAGTTAGAAAACATGAGTCATAATATATGGTCAGTTGATATACCGTGAGTTTACGGCATTTCTAATACATTTCACTTACAAGTTGTGTGTGTCTAGGGCCTTTTTGTATTGGTTTTTATGTGTTAATGGTTATTTCACCTAGTGGTTGTGGTTTAATTTAATGGGTTTGTAGTGGCAAATACAAACCCACCCATCTGTTTTTGGCTTGCCCGAGAGGTTGGTCGTGAAACCAAGACCACTAGACTGATGGCCTAAGGAGTGGGTCGACATGAGGTTCTGACCGAGAGGGTGAACCCTTGTCCCATATCCTAACACTCAACTCGAGAGAGTGAGTGGGGTAAGGCGTAGGCT
>NW_006239094.1:935579-941789 GCF_000226075.1 Solanum tuberosum | reverse complement strand
CGTACTGTTGATCCATAGATTGATACTGCGAGGGTTCCAATACCTGATTTTTGAAGATTCCAAGTGTGGAGCTACGGAGGGGACTGACAGACCATCTACGGTCCGTACTGTTGGTCCGTCGTTTGCTTCAGAGAAGCTGATTTTTGGAAGCTGAAATATTTTCTAAGTCCTGACTGACGGAAGGGACTTACGGACCGTAGATCCATCGACGGTCTGTAAGTCAGTCTCGTGGATTGAAGACGCGTACCTGAACAAACTTTCCTTAATTTATTTCTCTTTTAAATTAGGATATGTTTTCTATAAATAGGGCATGTAAACCTCGTTTTTGGGGTTGGACATTATTATTCTAGTTTTACTTTGTGACTTAGGAGATTAAGTTGCAAATCTAGCAAATATTGATTTCTGAATTTAGTTTTGAAGATTTTCGGTTTTGAAATTCAAGTTGAAGTTCTGGGTTTATTATTCTTCTTACGTAAGTTCATAATTCTTTCATCTAAAACAATGATTTGTGTTTGTATAATTATGGGTAACTAAATTGTACAACTAGGGTTGTGGGATCCATGAGCCATTAACAAAGTATGAATAGTAAATAAGTAATTCTTGAATAGTGTTTTGCATGCATTGATAATTCTTTCGATCAAAAGTCTTTTTAACGAGTGCACGCGTTAGAACTCGCCTTGTTGCTACTTGCCGGACCAAGGAGGTTATCAACAAGAAAAGAATTATCAACATAGATTTAGTGTGATACTATCTAATAGGCTAGTGTCGATTGGTACGAAGTAATAACTAAGTCAAACATCGATTATGATGTCTAATATGAGGTAAAGGTAGGGGTTAGTAAATTATATACACGTAGCCGGACCAAGGTGCGGGGTGAAATTCTCTAGATGTCGGACCAAGGATTTAGAGATACCTAACTTATCACTTTGCATGTAATACACTAGGACATGATTGCTATTACTAGGATTACTGAGTTATGAGCTTGTGGTGAACACGTATACCCTAGTTAATTTTCTCGTCTTGATAACAACAAAAAAATTGACTTTTGTTTACTGATTACTTACTGAATTCGTACAATTTGTTTTTTTATAAATACCCCTTTAATTACCTGTTTCTGGAAGTAATTTGACTAATTGAATATAATTGTTGGTTAAAGTAAAGCCTAAACCATTTTCCTCGTCGGATCGACCCCAACCTAAAAATTGGGTTCTTTACTTGATAACGATCGCTTATGCTTCTTTAGGGAGGTGGTATTTGAGCGTATCAAATTTTGGCGCCGCTGCCGGGGAAAATTTGTCTTTTAGACTTATTTTAATTACATTATTGAACGTTAGTCAAATATTTCTAATTTAACTTTTTCTCTTTGCTTTTGTCACTCTCAGGTTCTGATTCTAGTGTATGCCAAGTACACGGAGCCAGGGTGAACCACTTACTCCTTACGATCCAGAGTTGAACCACACTTTGCGAAGAATGAACAATCCAGGAGATCCAATTAATCCTATCAAAGGAAATTTAGGTGATGCAGTTGAGTTACAATAGCAGAGGGTAGTTGATAGAGACAACCAGGCTCCAGCTGACAAACGATTGGGAGATGCGTTGAAGGTGCAAGACCCACTAGGCCCACGACAACGTGATAACTATCGGGGCAACGTCAATATAGCAGACTCTGATGGACCTATTGTCCTACCTCCTCTACCCCTAGGGCACACATTTGTGGTGACTAGTAGCTTCATGCAGATGCTTACAGCAAGAGGCTTATTTTCAGGATCGCCATCGGAAGATCCACATGCTAACTTAACCAAGCTAAGGGTGGTTTGCAAAAGTTGTGTAGGTAGACCAGACTTGGATATGGATGTCATTGGATTACGAGTGTTCCATCTGTCACTGACAGGCGATGCTGCAGTATGGTTCACTGAGCTTCCTTATAACTCAATATTTACATGGGACCAACTGACGGAGGTGTTCCGAGCAAAGTACTATCCAGTGTCCAAGAAGCTCAATCACAAAGATAGGGTCAACAATTTTTTAGCATTACCTGGAGAGTCTGTGAGTAGCTCTTGGGAAAGATTCACTGCATTCGTAAGAGGTGTTCCAAATCACCGTATTGATGATGAGTCGCTGAAGGAATATTTCTATCGAGGACAGGATGATAACAATAAAGCGGTACTTGACACTATTGCTGGATTTTCATATGGTGATTGCACATATGCGCAGATTGCTGAAAAACTGGAGAGGATCTCTCGCAACAATAAAGCATGGAGCACTAGGAGGTCAGATACTGGGAGAAACACATTTGCCGTTCAGAATACAAGTATCAATTCTGCAGATGATATTCGTGAGGAGATGCCCCAGATGAAGACCGAGTTAGGGTTGGTATTGAAGCATATGAGCGGAGGAACAGAAAAGGTAAATGTTGTAAACTACTTAACTAGAACTCCACCGCCAGTTGAAGAGTGTTACTATGAAGAGGATGCTTATGCTGTGAATGATCAGACGGGGGTTTCTGACCAAATTCCCAAGGATCCAACATGGAAAATTGGTGCCAAGGTCAAGGGAACCAAGGTCGGAACTATGGAAATTACAACCGAGAGGGTCAGTATGTACGGGATGGGAACTTCAATCGCAACAACAACTACAACAGGAACAACTATGGAAATAGAAACGATCAGGTTGGACCTTATGTTCCCCTTCAAAATTGGGAATCTGGTGCTAGGGAAGCTGGAGGCAATACGACGCGTATTGAAGATATGATGCAGAAGATGATGAGAAGGTTTGATGCAACTGATGAGAATGTGAAGGAGATGAGAAACGACTTGTCTGGCATTGGTCAAAAGGTTGATGCGCATGCAGTATCAATAAAGCATCTACAGCAGCAAATGACCCAGTTGTCTACTACAGTGAATACAAGTCAACATGGTACTCTTCCTAGCAACACCATCCAAAATCCAAAGAATGACGGTCATTATATGGCAGTTACTACTCAAGAGGGTAAGCAAACCATTGATCCACCTTTGTCGTCTATGGTGGAAGTTGAGGTTAGAAAAGAAGATAATGTGGTAGAGGTTAGATAAGAGTCTGAGAATGCGACAGAGAAAGAAGCGGAGATATCTCAGAAGATGGTAAATATCGCAGGTTTATTACTATGTTGAAGAAACTTTCCATCAACATTCCATTAATAGAAGCTTTGGAGCAAATGCCTGGGTATGCAAAGTTTATGAAAGATATGCTGACCAAGAAGAGGTCTGTAAGTTTTGAAGATGATGATAGATTTCAGCATTGTAGCGCTATTGCTACAAGGTCTCTTGTGCAAAAGAAGGAGGATCCTGGTGCCTTCACGATTCCATGTACTATCGGGCTGTTACACTTTGCTAAGGCATTGTGTGACCTTGGTGCTAGCATCAACCTCATGCCATTGTCTATTTACAAGAAGTTGGGTCTAGGCGACCCAAAGCCGACTACCATACGGTTCCTGATGGCTGATCGAACTGTGAAGAGGCCTATTGGTGTACTTCATGATGTGTTAGTAAAAGTGGAGTCTTTCATTTTTTCGGCGAATTTTGTGATTCTTGACTGTGAGGTTGATTTTGAGGTTCCCATCATCCTTGGGAGACCATTCTTTGCCACAGGGCATGCATTGGTTGATATGGAGAAGGGGCAGATGAAGTTCAGACTGAACAATGAAGAGACAACTTTCAATATTTGTAGATCCATGAAGCAGAGTGGTGAGCTCCAAACAGTATCTGCTATAACTTACAGAGTTAATAATGGAGCAGAAGTGCAAATTGAAGAGCTACTAGGTGTGGAAGCACTTGCAACAGTTATGATGAACTTCGAGAGTGATGGTATTGAAGAGTACGATGAGTTGGTAGATGCACTAGATAGATGCGAATATCGGTCAAAACCAAAGAAATTTGAGCTAGACATGAAGAATCGTGAGTCCCCACCCACGAGACCATATATTGTGGAGGCACCGAAATTAGAGCTTAAGGCTCTACCACCGCATCTGATGTATGTATTTTGGGTAGCGATAATACTTTGTCGGTCATCATTGCGGCAGATTTAAATGCAAGACAAGTAGAGTGCTTGGTGACTGTGTTAAAAAGGTTCAAGCGAGCTATTGGGTGGACTATTGCGGATATTATTGGGATTCCTCCTGGTATTTGTTCTCACAAAATCCAACTCATGCCAGATCACAAGCCTAGTATCGAGCACCAAAGAAGACTAAAATCCACCCATGCAAGAGGTAGTTAAAAAGGAGATCATCAAGTGGTTGGATGCTGGAGTAATTTATCCCATAGCAGATAGTAGTTGGGTGTGTCCTGTTCAATGAGTGCCCAACAAAGGTGGGATCACTGTGGTTCCTAATGAAAGAAACGAGCTTGTTCCGATGCGGCCGGTGACTAGATGGAGAGTCTGTATGAACTATAGGAAGTTAAATGCTTGGACAGAAAAGGACCATTTCCCTATGCCGTATATGGATCAGATGTTGGATAGACTTGCTGGTAAGGGTCGGTATTGTTTTCTCGATGGTTATTCGGGCTACAATCAAATTTCTATAGCTCCAGATGACCAAGAGAAGACCACCTTCACTTGACCTTATGGGACTTTCGCTTTCAAACGGATGCCATTTGGTTTGTGCAATGCTCCAGCGACATTCCAGTGATGTATGATGTCAATATTCTCTGTTATGGTGGAGGACACTATTGAGGTGTTCATGGATGATTTCTCTGTGGTAGGTGACTCTTTTGACCGTTGTCTAGATCATTTGGCCGAGGTGCTAAAAAGGTGTGAAGATTTCAATCTAGTGCTAAATTGGGAGAAGTTCCACTTTATGGTGAAAGAAGGAATTGTGTTAGGCCATCGGATTTCTGAGAAAGGTATCGAGGTTGATCGCGCAAAAGTTGAGGTAATAGAAAAGCTTCCACACCTATCTCTGTAAAAAGGTGTTAGAAGTTATCTTGGGCATGCAGGTTTCTATAGGAGGTTCATCAAGAACTTCTCTAAAATTGCACATCCTTTGTGCAAACTGCTCGAAAAGGAGTCCAAGTTTGATTTTAATGATGCTTGTCTGAGAGCATTTGGAGAGTTGAAGGAGAAGTTGATTACTGCACCTATCATTATATCACCAGATTGGGGACAACCGTTTGAGGTAATGTGTGATGCAAGTGGAGTGGCGGTTGGTGTGGTATTGGGACAGAGGCCAGAGAAAATACTCCATCCTATTTACTATGCTAGCAAAGCTCTAAATGTGGCCCAGAAGAATTATATTGTGACTGAACAAAAGCTTCTCGTGGTGGTTTTCGCATTCGAAAAATTTTGATCCTACTTGCTTTGTACTAAAGTCATAGTGCATATTGACCATTCTGCATTGAGGTATCTGATGGCAAAGAAGGATGCAAAACCGAGGTTGATTAGATGGGTATTGCTGCTGCAAGAGTTTGATTTTGTGGTAAAAGATAGAAAGGGGACCGAAAATCAAGTTGCCGATCATTTGTCCAGATTAGAGGAAGAAGCTATGCTAAAGCTTGGTGATGGGACTGAAATTAATGATACCTTTCCAGATGAACAGGTACTGGTTGCTTCTCATGATCTGATCTATTGGTTTGCAGACTTTGCTAATTACTTGGCAAGCGATGTGGTGCCTCCGAACTTGTCTTTCCACCAAAGGAAGAAGTTTATGCATGATGTGAGGAAATTCTTTTGGGATGAGCCTTACTTGTATCGTAGTTGTGCCGATGGGATTATTCGTCGCTGTGTGCCCGAAGTTGAGATGTTGAGGGTACTCGAAGCATGCCATTCATCGCCTGTTGGTGGGCATCATGGTGGTATTCGGACTGCGCATAAAATTCTGCAGTGTGGGTACTATTGGCCTACCATTCACCAAGATGCTCATGAGTTTGCAAAGTCTTGTGATCGTTGCCAAAGAGAAGGAAGGATTTCAAAGAAGCAAGAGTGTCCTATGAATCCTATATTGGTGATAGAGTTGTTTGATGCATGGGGCATTGATTTTATGGGTCCATTTGTGAGTTCATATGGGATGAAGTATATTCTTGTTGCGGTTGATTATGTATCGAAGTGGGTGGAAGCAGTTGCGCTCCCCAACAATGAAGGTAAAAGTGTCACCGCATCTTGAAAAATAACATCTTCTCCAGATTTGGTACACCGAGGGCTATTACTAGCGATGGAGGTTCTCACTTTTGCAATAATTTG
>NW_006239094.1:933367-934732 GCF_000226075.1 Solanum tuberosum | reverse complement strand
ATCCACGGACCGTGGATGGTGTCCGTAGATCCCAGGTAAGCCTCTAAATTTTTCCAAGTGTAAGAGTGATCTACGGTCCTAATCAACGAACCGTAGATCTACTCACGGACCGTAGACGGGGTCTCATAAGTCCAAACCCTATTCCTGTTTTAACCCGACCCGGACCCCCTCACTTAAAAATTCCCCTACTTTCAAATCATTTCCACTTCCCTCCATTCACTCCTCAACCGTTTCAACCATTCCATAACCTCCCTAAATCACTCCATAACTTCCCCATAATATCATCCCTTCCATTTACCCCATCCCCTCATAATTCCCATAATTCCCTTCCATTCCGAATACAACTCATTCCATATTCAAAAAAAAAAAGGGTACCGGTGTTTGGTTAGTAACGAAGAGTTGATTTCTTGGTTTTGCTAAACTTAGTATCGTCGCGCAATCACCCCACTCCTCGTTGCTTGTAAGGTATTGACTTTCCCCTCACTTTGAATTTCAATTCATAGATTGAATATAGAAAGTCGGGAGTTGGGTCATGACCTTGGGTAATGATTAGATAAAATTGCATGATAAACTTCGAAATTACATTGCCCTTGGAACGATAGATAGTGATTGTGTAGCCTTATTGTATGTGATTATAAGTCTAAATGTAAGTTTCGACTTAGGGTTCCAAAGTTTGTCTACAATACCTGGTTAAAATGATTAATCGGAACTCTGAGAATGACAAACTAGCATGATTAAATAATGAAATGCATGGTTAGACTAGGATATTGTTGAAGAGGGTCTAAGAGGTGAACTTGAAATCTGGCACATAGTTCATCCACGATACCCCATCTACGGACCGTAGATTGGGTTCGTGGTTAGATGCACTTGTAAATATACTTGTAAATATTACCAAGTCTAAAACCACGGATGTGGACTACGGTCCGTAGATGTACATCCGTGGTTTCCATCTGCGACCAGTACTGGTGGCTCTCTGACCCACGGAAGGAATCCACGAACTGTAAACCAGTCTATGGACTGTAGATTGGGTTCGTGGTTAGATACACTTGAAAATATTACCAAGTGTAAACCACGGATGTGGACTACAGTCAGTAGATCAATCTACGGACCGTTCTGTACATCCGTGGTTTCCATTTGCAAGCAAAAAAAATTTTGTCTGAAATTTTCATGGGACTTTGTCACTGTTCGTTTCTAGTTCTAATATCGCCTCTACAGGTACGATGGCACCAAGAAGCTAGTCACCTACTCAAAACAGTGCAAGTCAAAATCTGTTGCCCCTAGCTTCAGGTTAATCGATGAGGACACGGACACGGAGAAGGATCCAGCATACGTTCCTCCCAACACACGAACTTCTCCCACTGCACC
>NW_006239094.1:930831-933222 GCF_000226075.1 Solanum tuberosum | reverse complement strand
GGATCCGAGTCTGCCCATGCTTCAGGCTCCGAGTCTGCCCATGCTTCAGGATCCGAGTCTGCCCATGCTGCAGGGTCCAGTGCTAAATCAGCCATAGGGTCCGGTGAGAATGACCAAGCAGTCTCGTCTGATGAGGCCACTAGCTCGGAGTCCGTACCTGTACCACAAAATGATGACCCCACTCCAGTAGCCAGCGAGCTAAATAGGTGGTGTGTAGAGGGACAATGGCAAATTTATCGGGATGCCAAGATGATAAACAACACACAGAAGATGGCCCGACTAATTACAGAGGAGTGCAGAGTCCTCACGGGGAGCTTGCACGCTGTTCCGGACATTCACCGGCTGTTAACCTTTACAAGTGAGACTGGATGGCTCGAGACCCAGGGACGTATAGCGAGGAGATTGTGTGGGAATTCTACGCCTCCTATGCTGCCACTCTCCGAGGTTCAATTTCCAAGAGGTCAAAGCCCCTAGCTCAAGATCCTCTCACTTCTACTTTGGTTCGAGGTTGTCCGGTAGATATATCACCTGCCACTATCAACCGTTTTCTCTATGGTCCTAGCACGGGTCACTCTTGGTCTCTCAACACAGCAGAGTTTGATTACAGATGGGACATAGTGCGGAGTGGCGCTTTCCAGAGGAACGTTGAGCAGCGAGAGGCTGTTATACTATGGTTGGCTAGGTACATTGCTGCAGATGGCTTGCGGAATGGGTCACCGCTCCACGGTTGGGCATCCGAGAGGCCACATTAAATTTTATGGCCAAGTTCTTCTGGTTGCTGGTACGTAACAGAGTGTCACCCACAAAAGCTGACAACCAAGTCACATAGGACAGAGCGGTCATGGTTGCGGCATTGGTAGCAGGAGTGGAGATAAACTTTGCCCGCATGCTGCTGGCAGAGATTCACGATAGGGCATTCAAGACCTCCACTACTTACCCCTTTCCATGTCTGATTTTTCAATTGTGCAGGGACTCTGGAGTGCTAATTTGGCATTGTGACAAGTTAGTTCACCCTACCGGGGCATTGGATATAGGCCTCATTCGAGATGAGGCAAATGTGGCGGCACCTCGCAGAGAGCCCCAGGTTGAGGTACCTCCCTTGGGTGCTGATCTTGCAGACACAGTGGGGCAGGCACAGGGCGGTGACCCCAGTATATCAGATCACACCACGACTGTCCCAGCCTCCTCTTTTCAGGCAGCTATTATGGCTCCTAGCTCTTCCCGGTCCACACCACACTTAGGAGCTACTGTTGTCCCATTGGCCAGAGTACAGAAAATAGAGGCTCAGATGGCTACACTGTTGCATTACATCCAGCCGTGGATGCAAAAGTCGATAGCCGAGTCCGAGGCTAGAATTGAGCGAAGGATGGAGAGGATGATGGACCGGAAGGTCCAACCTGTGAATAAGCGTCTTGATGCCTTCGAATTGCAAGTCCTCGAGCGATCAGCCCCGACCATAGATCTATTTGCTTTGCAGGCTGAATTAGCCAGTCTCCGGATAGATGTTGATGTCATTCTTGCCGCCCCTTCAGTTGAGCCTCAGGTTACACCTACTGCACTGGCTGATGATAAAGTGCTGGATGTTTTGTTCAGTGGGACCGCCGAGGAGGGGCTTGAGCCTACACACGCCAAAGGTAAGCGGCACCGTTCTCGTCGCACTGAGGAGGAGAAAGTTCAAAAGAGACAGTGTAGGCAGGAGAAGGAGGCTAGGAGGGCTTCGATTTTAGATGAACAGTTGCGCCAGCAGAGGGTGTGTGAGAGAGTTGTAGAGGCATCAAGCTCTGATGGTGCGGTGATATTGATAGATAGCACTACTGAGGGTGCTATGATTGACAATGTGGGCACTACTGAGGGTGCCCCCACGATTGTTCCAACGGGCTATGGGAAACCGGACCCCCCTGCTTGTTGATGTTCGCCGGCGCTTTGCGCCACAAGTTTGCTTCAACCAAAGGCATTTCTTTTAATGTTTTTGTATGCATTGGGGACAATCGCATCTATTTTTGTTGGGGGTGGGTTAAAATGGATTGTGAGTGATAGGGTGAAGTCTGAGTAACCCAACTCATAAATCTTCTCTTGGGGTTTTCTTGCCTGTGTTCTTTTCCCCAAGAGACTGTTTTATTTTTGTTGAACCGGCATGTGGTAGGATCGTATGTGTAGAAGCATGAAACTAAAAGAAAGAAGCATGATGGCGTCAGATTCTGTGATGTGTGCTAGAACTTGTAGGCTACGATAAGTTGAATGTGTTGGCTCTGAGTATGACTTGATAATGAACCAACTTTATGGCATAACTTAAGCTAAAATTTGAACTGGGTAATCTAATAATCTGATAATGAAGCTATGTGCCAAGAGTGTGTGAGAATAGTTGAGTGTTCAAACATTTTTTGTGCAAAA
>NW_006239094.1:905450-930576 GCF_000226075.1 Solanum tuberosum | reverse complement strand
GGCCCCGGTCCCTCCTTGGACATGTGCACTTCGACTTGGGCTAAAAGCCTAAGTTTAGGGTGGCTAATGTAAAAAGTAACTTCAATCTTGGCCCTGACCCGACATCGGGTATTGTGCACCTCAACTAATGGAAAATCCATAAGTTGAGGGTGGCAATGAAAGAAGAAACTGAAAGAAAAATGGATAAGAAAAGAGTGATGTTGGAAAAAAGAGAGGAAAGGATGTGACTTGTTGAAAGCTAAAAGAAAAATAAAATAAAAGTAAAAAGAGCTACAAAGTCTAAAGTCACATCCGTGGTTGAAGAAAATTAAAGGAAAGAAGGTAAAATGATAGGATGACAAAAATCGGGCAAAAGGAGGTTGAAAGCCTAGTGTAATGTCAAGGAGGGCAGAAAGTCACTAAGCAGTACCCAAATGTACCACACCTGACCCTGAGCCTACGTTACAAGCCAAGAAAGTCCTATAGTGATCCTAGAGTCTAGTTTTGGAGAGTCTATGCAGTGAAAATAAGGGCAAGCTTATGGCATTGAGCACTAACTGTATTTGAAATTACTTCTGAGCGTGAGTGTTGAATAAACCCATGTAACATGAATGACATTCATTTTTTTTTTGAAAAAGGGATTTCGTTTGAAGTGAGGGGACTAGTTACATCGTTGAAAAGTTGGTACCTTGGTGATAGTGAGACGGTGTATGTTGTGTGTCGGTTGGTCGATCTGTGTCATGGTATGATCCGCATGAATTAGCTTGTCGAGTCTAAGAGAACGAATTTTGTACCCGAAAAAAAGGGGGGGTAGAAAGCATTGTGATTGCTTGGGCGTGAAATGCTTGCTTCTATACAAAATGTCGTTTATAGTCTTAGTGCGTCACTTGAGGACAAACAACGAATTTAAGTTGAGGGTGTTGATATACCGTAAGTTTACGGTATTTCTAATACATTTCAATTACAAGTTGTGTGTGTCTAGGGCCTTTTGTATGGTTTTATGTGTTTTTATGATATTTTGCAGGAAAGATGTTCAGGTGCGGAAGTATAGAGACAACTGAAAGAAATGCAAAAAACAGGGCAATCACGGAGGTGATCTACGGACCGTAGGTCCATTGACGGTCCGTAGGTGATGACCGTAAATCAGCAGGTAAGGTATGGAAGACAAATCAGGGAAATCTGACCAAGTGTGGAACCACGGTGGCCATTGACGGTCTGTATAAATTGATCTACGGACCATACTGGTGATCTGTAGATTGATACTGCGAGGGTTCCAGTACCTGATTTTTGAAGATTCCAAGTGTGGAGCTACGGAAGGGATTGACGGACTGTAGATCGATCTACGGTCCGTACTGCAAGTCCATCGTTTGCTTCAGAGGAGCTGATTTTTGGAAGCTGAAATATTTTCCAAGTCCTGGCTGATGGAAGGGATTTACGGACCGTAGATCCATTGACAGTCCGTAAGTCAGTCTCGTATAATGAAGACACGTTGCTGAACAAACTTTCCTTAATTTGTTTCCCTTTTAAATTAGGATTTGTTTTCTATAAATAGGGCATGTAAACCTCATTTTTGGGGGTTGGACATTATTATTCTAGTTTTACTTTGTGACTTGGGAGATTAAGTTGCAAATCTAGCAAATATTGATTTCTGAATTTAGTTTTGAAGAATTTTGGTTTTGAAATTCAAGTTGAGGTTCTGGGTTTATTATTCTTCTTATGTAAGTTCATAATTCTTTCATCTAAAACAATGATTTATGTTCATATGATTATGGGTAACTAAACTCTACAACTAGGGTTGTGGGATCAATGAGCAATTAACAAAGTATGAATAGTAAATAAGTAATTCTTGAATAGTGTTTTGCATGCATTGATAATTCTTTCGGTCAAAAGTCTTTTTAACGAGTGCACGCGTTAGAACTCGCCTTGTTGCTACTTGCCGAACCAAGGAGGTAATCAATAAGAAAATAATTATCAACATAGATTTAGTGTGATACTATCTAATAGGCTAGTGTCGATTGGTACGAAGTAATAACCAAGCCAAACATCGATTATGATGTCTAATATGAGGTAAAGGTAGGGGTTAGTAAATTATACATACGTAGCCGGACCAAAGGTGCGGGGTGAAAATTCTCTAGATGCCGGAACAAGGATTTAGAGATACCTAACTTATCACTTTGCATGTAATACACTAGGACAAGATTGCTATTACTAGGATTACTGAGTTATGAGCTTGTGGTGAACACGTATACCCTAGTTAATTTTCTCGTCTTGATAACAACAAAAAAAGTGACTTTTGTTTACTGATTACCTACTGAATTCGTACAATTTGTTTTTTTTATAAATCCCCCCTTTAATTACTTGTTTCTGGAAGTAATTTGACTAATTGAATATAATTGTTGGTTAAAGTAAAGCCTAAACCATTTTCCTCGTAGGATGGACCCCAACCTACAAGTTGAGTTCTTTACTTGATAACGATAGCTTATGCTTCTTCAGGGAGGTGTAATTTGAGCGTATCATCAATGCACATAGTCATCATCTAAACATGTATGAGACACTTCCTTGAAGTAAACTTAGTTCATCAAAGCTTGATTGGAGGAAGTAGCCTTAACTGACATATAATACTATGTGAGTTATTTACATGGAATCTAGTGTCTCCTATGCAAAAAGGGATTGTCCTACTTACCAAGGTAAGGACCATTAACTTCTAGCTTATGTGGATCCACTAGCTAATTTCTATCTAGAGAATCATATGTTGGCACATAGTTTATAGGACACGGGTAATCACCACTTGTCCTCTCGGTACTAAGCTTAACTTTCGTGAAATAGTTCTTAATCATATTCATCTTAGCTCTTGAAAGAACATGGGTAATCGCCTCTTGTCCTTACATCATGTGACATGGGTAACCCTCTCTTGTCTTTCAATTAGAGAGCATGGGTAATCACCTCTAGCCTCAACATTAGAATGGCTCCTTAACATTGGTTCATTTTAGGTGAGAAAACTTTTCAACCATAAAAACCCTTATTATGTGAGAAAAACCTTTCAATAGTCATTCATGAGGTAAATATGTGAGAAATCCTTTCACAAAATTAACAACAACAATCAAATACATCAATAGTTAAAGGAGCCCATGGCATGGAAGAAAGCCCTAACTCAATTGGGCAATTCTATTTTTATAAATTGGAGAATTTGGGAACTCCATGGAGGAAAGGGCTCCATGGATGAAAACCATTATACCTCAATGCCAAAAGCATGCCTTAAATGGAGGAATTGGAGGCTTGACTTGAAACCCTAGGTTGAATCCTTCTTCTTCAAGCTTTCTAGAGAGAGAAATATTTTAGAGGACGACTTGTTCTTATATTCGGTAATTTTTAGAGAATTACTAGAATAGGTTGATTTTGGGGTTAAAAACGTTTATATAGGGGTTCTATGTAAGGATAAAACGACATAGTATCAAGATAGAATAATTAGAAAAAGACCCAAAAGACCCTGACTTAAAGGTAATGCAACCCTTTCACGTGAGCCACCACGGCTCGTCTAAAGGGCCACGAGCAGTCTTGGCACTCCTTGGAACAGTGACTAGGGAGGACCCTTCTTGCCCTGGCCCTCCTCATGACCCGCTTCATGGGTCATTTTAACCTTCACGACCCGTCTAGAGTTCCGTGGGAAGAGGATGGCTTTGAGATGTGTTTTGCCTCCCCTACACGGGCATCATGCCGCCCCGTATGCCTCCCCACGGTTCGTCAAGGCCCTCGTGGGAGGGATTCCTTCCTAGCATACCACTAAAGGACTTGCCACGGGCCACCACACGGACCGTGGTCCCCTCCATGACCCGTCTGGGCTCCGTGGAGGGTCCCTAGTCCAGGTGTTGGCCTATGTGTCTTTCCCCTTATTCCCTTTTTGTCCTTTCTCTGATTCGAGGTATTACATTATCTCCCCATTGGGATCATTTGTTCTCGAATGAGATTCAAGAAATCATAAGGAAGGTAGGAACTTACACCTAACAACCCACATGCATTCAATCACATAAATGCACATATCCAAGCAATTGCAAGCTAAAGCATGTTCAGAACACCATATCATGATGTCTATGTGCAATCCATACTTAAATGCACATAAACATGTAGAAATCAATCAAGTTGACTCATTTTCTCAAAACTTAAGCTTTTCATGAACATGCATAAATGAGGAAATCATGGGAATATCTAAGACACATGACACAAAAAGAGTAAACCATGAGGGACTAGATACCTCAAGCTTGAGTAGGTATGGAGGAAAATATATGAGGATATCAGGACATCATATCGGCCTCGGCCTCCTAAGTATCACTCTCAACCAGTTGATTCCTCCAAAGAACTTTTACGAAAGCAGCTTCTTTATTTCTCAACTTCTTCACTTGCAGGTCTAAAATCTCAATCGGAACTTTCTCATATGAAAGATTCTCCTTAACTTTCAAACCATCTAAGGAAATTATAGATGTCGGATCTCTGACACATTTGTTCAACAAGGAGACATGGAAAACCGGATGCACCGATGCCAAGTCACTAGGAAAATCAAGTTCATAAGCAACCTTGCCAGTATGCCTCAAAATCTGATATGGGTCCATATATCGGTGACTAAGTTTCCCTTTCTTACCAAACCTCATTACACCTTTTATGGGTGAGATTTTCAAATAGACCCAATCATTAACATCAAACTCAAGATCTTTTCTTCTAACATCGACATAGGAATTTTGCCGACTTAGAGCCTCTCTAATAAGTCAAACTTTCTCCATAGCATCGTGTACCAAATTTGGGCCTATCAAAGCAACTTCGCCCACTTCAAACCAACCTACAGGATATCTACACCTCCTACCATACAATGCTTCAAATGGAGCCATACCAATACTTGAGTGATAACTATTGTTATATAAAAACTCAATCAAAGGCAAGTGATCATCCCAATTACCCTTGAAATCAATCACACGAGCTCTCAACATATCTTCCAAAGTTTGGATGGTAAGCTCTGCTTGCCCATCAGTTTGTGGGTGAAAGGTCGTACTAAGATTAACACGAGTACCAAGAACCATTTGAAAAGATTTCCTAAAGGGAGAAGTGAATTGGGTACCAATATCGGAGATAATGGATAAGGGCACTCCATTCAACCTCACCATTTCCTTCAATACAACTTGGCATAGTCCTCCGCCGAATAAGAAATCTTTATGGGAATGAAATGAGCCGATTTCGTGATCCTATTTACAATAACCCAAATCGAGTCATGCTATCGCCGGGTGCGACGCAACCCAACAATGAAGTCCATGTTCAAGTCTTCCCACTTCCAAGTAGGATTGCTAATTTCTTGGGATAAACCTTCCAGATTTTGATGCTCAACTTTCACTTGTTAACTATTGGGGCACTTAGCCACAAATTCAACAATATATTTCTCCATCCCATTCCACCAATAGATATCTCACAAGTCACGGTATATCTTTGTGGCTCCTGGGTGTATGGGATATCGAGAACCATGGGCTTCTGACAAGATTTGTTCTCTCAAATCATCAAAAATAGGAACACACAAGTGACCTTGATATCAAAGTACACCATCTCCCACTTGGGAGAAAGTCTCTACAGACTTTTTAAGCACCGCTTCCTTCAATTCATCAAAAGATGGATCAAGACCTTGCTTGGCCTTCACATCAGTCACAAAATATGATTCTGACCCATTGTGAACCATAACACCACCCTTGGTAGAGTCAACTAACCAAACACCCAATCAGGCCAATCTATGAACATCTCTAACCAGCTCTTTTTTATCATCTTCGATGTGAGCGACACTACCCATAGATAATTAACTAAAGCATCTTCCATTGCATTTGCCTTACTGGGGTGATAGAGAACACTCATGTCATAGTCTTTCAACAATTCAAGCCATCTCATTTGGCAAAGATATAGATCCTTTTTGGTTAAACACATATTGCAAAATCTTGTAGTCGGTAAAGACATCAACATGAACACCATACAAATAGTGCCTCCAAATCTTTAAGGCAAACACTAACCACTAGTTCAAGGTCATGGGTAGGATAATTCTTGTTATGAGTCTTAAGTTGCCTTGAAGAATAGGCAATAACTTTCCCATTTTGCATAAGTACACATCATAGCCCAATTCTCGAGGCATCATAATAAACAACAAAACTGTCAGTCCCTTCTGGTAAAGTAAACACCAGAGCGGAAGTAAGTCTATCCTTCAATTCTTGAAAACTCTTTTCACATGCTTCAGACCATATGAACTTAGCCTTCTTTTGAGTCAATGTTGTCAATGGAGAGGAAATCGAAGAAAACCCCTTAACAAACCTCATGTAGTAACCAGCTAGACCCAAAAATCTCCTAATATCCGAAGGGGTTAGAGGTTAGGCCAACTTTTGACCACATCAGTGTTCTTAGGATCCACCTCAATACCCTTACCGAAAATAATATGCCCAAGAAAAGCCACGGACCTTAGCCAAAACTCATATTTTCTCAACTTTGAAAAGAGTTGTTGGTCCTTGAGGAGTTGTAACACAATCCTTAAATGATCGGTATGCTCGTCTTCACTCCTCGAACAGACCAATAAATCATCAATGAAGACTGTCACAAATATGTCAAGGTATTGTTTAAACACCCTATTCATCAAATCCATAAATATCGCCGGAGAATTAGTAAAACCAAACGACATCACTAAAAACTCATATAGACCATACTGAGTTCGAAAAGCTATCTTCGGAATGTCATATTCCTTCACGCTCAATTTGTGATAACCTGACCGGAGGTCAATCTTATAAAAATAGCTTTCTCCCTAAAGTTGGTCAAACAAATCATCTATCCTTGCGAGAGGATACTTATTCTTAATAGTTACCTTGTTCAATTGTCGGTAGTCAATACACATACGGAGCGAACCATCTTTCTTTCTAACAAACAAAGCTGGAGCACCCCATGGAGAGATATTTGGTCGAATGAAACCCTTATCCAACAAGTCTTTCAATTGCTCATTTAGTTTCTTAAGTTCGGTCAGACCCATACGGTAAGGAGGAATAGAAATAGGTTGTGTATCTAGGAGAAGGTCCATACCGAAGTCTATTTACCTTTCGGGAAGAATATCGAGTAAATCATCTAAAAAAACTTCCAGAAACTCATTTACAATAGGGATCGACTCAAGAGTAGGGGTCTCAAAATATCCCTCACCCTAACTAGATGATAAATGCAACCCTTCGAAATCATCTTTCTAGCTTTAAGACAAGAGACAAACTGACCCTTAGGCATATAATTTCCCCTTTTCCCCTCTAGGATAGGTTCATTTGGAAACTTAAACTTGACTACATGGGTTCTACAATCAATAGAAGCATAACATGCATGCAACCAATACATACCAAGGATAACATCAAAATCTAGCATATTAAGCTCTACGAGGTCAACATAAGTGACTCTATGGGGTAAGGAGACTGGACACTTTCTATAGACCCTCTTAGTCACAACAGAATCACCAATAGGAGTAGAGACAAAAAAAAGGATCTAACAACACATCTGGATCAAGTTGGAAGACTTTCAACATACCGGTAACTACATCAGGAGAACCCTCTTGTTCACCACGAGTCTAAAGTGCATAAAATCTATTTTGCTTCTGACTTCCACTAGGACTGATGAAGGATTAGGTTGAGCTCGTCTATAACTATCTCCCAATTCTTAGAAAATGAAGGAAAATCCCTTATCTTGTGGTCCATCTTCCTACAACCAAAGAAAGCATTGGAACCGTCTAGACATTTACCCTTATTCTTCCTTCCACACTTAGAACAAGTAGGCAATGAAGATCCATTACCATTTCCTCCTTGAGGCTTAGGGTTAGACACCCTATATTTGTTTAAATTAGAAGGAGCATTGGAGGAACCTTGACCAAAAAATCTTTGTCGAAACTTAGAACGACCATGCCCATCGAACTTTCAATGTGAGAAGTTACCATCACCGGTCTTAGCCTCTTTCTCTCCCTAGACTTTTCCTTAAGTTTATCCTCTTCAATTTGTTGAGCATGAACAATGAGACGAGAAATGTCCATATCATTGAGAAGCATAGCGGTGTGGCATTCTTTAACCACCATCTCGGACAAACCCGAAACAAACTTACTCATCATTTCCCTAGGGTCGACAATCATAATAGGAGCACACCTAGACAATTGTGTAAAATTAAAGCATATTGATTCACACTCATATTTTCTTGACGAAGGTTGATGAACTCAAGCACCTTTGCCTCTCTCATCTCAACGGGAAAAAACCTATCAAGGAAAGCAACTTTGAACTTTTTCCAATCAAGAGGACCCACATCTTCCGCTCTCCATTCTTTCCATTGGTTGAACCATATTTGGGCGACACCCTTAAGTTGGTAAGCGTCCAATTCCACCTTTTCCACCGGCGTCACTCCTATGATCATCAACACCTTGTAAACCTCATCAATTAACTCTTGAAGGTCTTCCTAAACTTTAGGCTCATAAACTCTGGAGGATTCATTCTAGTGAAATCCCTCACTCTAGTTGTCGTCATACCCACATTTGGGTTCACGGGAGCCACAACCTCCCTATTGGCTTGAGCCGTCATGGCATGAGACAACACTTGAAATTATACCCTACACTCCGCATTAGTCACTTGTTTGGCCAAAGGATCGACCAAAACTAGAGGAGGCTCTTGATTCACATGCTCTTCCGCATTGCTTCTAGCATATACCATTTGCCTAGCCATATCCAGTAAAGCATCAGATAAGGATTAGGAGAGAGACATTATAGAGTTAAACTTTATCTCATGACTTTAGAGTAATGAAAAAAGTGGAGTTTTCCTAAACATTTTATAGACTCTCATTCATAAATGTGGCGTGCTTCATACTCATAAACAAGACTCTACTTGACATGGCTTATGAGACTTCCTAGAACCTTTCTAAACCTTGTGCTCTGATACTAAGTTTGTCATGACCCAAGGTATCCCCTAGGCGTAACATGGCGTATAAGATCCCGAGAGGCCCTATACAAGCCACTTAGATTTCATCATACAAGAAATAGAATAAAGAGATTAAAAGACAGTTTCAACATATAAGAATGAATATGGGTGTAGCCCGTACATCATGTTCCAAAACTAAAAGTAAGGAAACACTGGGAAAAAAAATGTCTAGTCCTCAAAGCATAAAGACTCACCAAAGCTCAAAATCTCCTCAAAGAACTCTAGCCACAGAACTGCAACCCTGACTGTCGGACCCTACATTTAGGGAAATATAGGCAAAAGTATGTGTTACTACTAATATGTACTAAGTATGATAGTTATGCATAATATATTTAAAAACATACTTAAAGAAGACACCTTCATGAGATGCAATGACCAAGCTAAAACATGAGATAAAGAGTTAGAAAACATGAGTCATAAAACATGGTCAATGCACACAGTCATCATCTAAACATATATGAGATACTTCCTTGAAGTAACCTTAGTTCATCATACTTAACCGACATATAAGACCACGTGAGCTATTTACATGGAATCCAGTGTCTCCCACGCCGAAAGAGGTTGTCCTACTTGCCAAAGTAAGGACCATGAACTTCTAGCTTATGTGGATCCACTACCTAATGTCTATCTATAAAATCCTATGTTGGCACATAGTTTATAGGATACGGGTATTCGCCAATTGTCCTCTCGGTACTAAGCTTAACTTCCATGGAATAGGTCTTAATCATATTCATCTTAGCTCTTGAAGTAACATGGGTAATCGCCTCTTATCCTTACATCATGTGACATGGGTAATCACATCTTGTCTTTCAACTAGAGAGCATATGTAATCGCCTCTTACCTCAACATTAGAATAGCTCCTTAACATTGGTTCATTTTAGGTGAGAAAACCTTTCAACCCTAACTCTTTTTATGTGATAAAAACCTTTCACATTCATGTATGATGTAATTATGTGAGAAATCATTTCACATCAATTTACAACAACAATCAAATACATCAATAATTAAAGGAACCCATGACATGGAAGAAAACCCTAACTTAATTTGGGAGTTCTATCTTTATAAATTGGAGAATTTGGG
Source organism: Solanum tuberosum (assembly GCF_000226075.1). Taxonomy (NCBI): domain Eukaryota; kingdom Viridiplantae; phylum Streptophyta; class Magnoliopsida; order Solanales; family Solanaceae; genus Solanum; species Solanum tuberosum. Next base: position 920,530 of record NW_006239094.1, on the reverse strand, counting down.
AACTCCATCAGGGAAAAGGCTCCATAGATGAAAACCATCATACCTCAATGCCATAAGCTTGCCTTAAATGGAGGAATTGGAAGCCTTACTTGAAACCCTAGGTTGAAGCCTTCTTCTTCAAGCTTTCTAGAGAGAGAAATATTTTAGAGAAAGACTTGTTCTTGTTTTTGGTAAGTTTTGAGAGAATGACTTGAATGGGTTGATTTTAGGGTTAAAAACACTTATATAGGGGTTCTAGGTAATGATAAAATGACATAATATCATGATAGGATAATTAGGAAAATACCCAAAACACCCTAACTTAAAGTTGATACAAACCTTTCACGTGAGCCACCATGGCTCGTCTAAGGGACCACGAGTCGTCCTGGTATATGTGGTCCTTGGACCTGTGTCTATGGAGGACCCTTCTTTTCCTAGCCCTCTTCACGTCCAGCTTCATGGGTCGTTTGACCCTACACGACCCATTTATAGGTCCGTGGGAAAAGGCTGGCTTTGAGGTGGGTTCTGCCTCCCCTACACGGCCATCATGGCGCCCCGTATGCCTCCTCACAGGCCGTTAAGGCCCTCATGGGAGGGGTGCCTTCCCAGCATGCCCTTGGAGGACTTTCCACGGGCTACCACACAGATTGTGGTCCCCTCCACGACTCGTGTGGGGCTCCGTGGAGGTCCCTGGTCCAGGTGTTAGCCTATGTGTCTTTCTCCTATCCCCTCTTTGGGCTTGCTCAAATTTGAGGTGTTACAATTTTTGTCTTAATAGTTTCACCTCAAACTGGTTTCGCAATATCAATTCCCATTGGGTCCTTAGGCGGTGGCCTCTCCTCAGCAAACTCAAAACAGGACAATCATAACTAGAGCTCTTGTCTGATTCATCCCTCTCTTAAACAAAAAGGATACGTATTACTTCCTTGATATAGCTCTAGTCATGGGCCTAGGTACAACCACCTGGACATCCGTCTCAGAGTTAGTAGGCTCATTTTGTGATTATCGAGTTGATCTCTTTGGTACAACCCCACGGTTTGGTTTTAGTTTGGAGGCATAAATACCTATAGACCAACATATTAGTACACAAAGACATGGTAAACGATAAGCAAATATTGGAAAAAATCAACCTGCGATGGTGGACCTGACAGGCATGCCCTGCAAAGCATTTACAATTTCCACAAAATTATCTTTGAAATCTTCATGAAAGATCATGATCATGGTGGCTAATGTCTCGACTGTGAACCTCTCCTCTATATATGCCTCATTAACTTCCTCTTTAGCTATACCAATCACCAGCACCACACTCATATCTCTTGGTTGTTTCATCGACTGGCACACATTGAACTTCACATTTTCACTGTTCAACCTGAATTTGAGCTCACCACTCTCCATGTCTACTAATGCTCTATCTGTGGCAAAAAATGGCCTCCCTTTAATTATGGGGACCTCATAGTCCACATCACAATCTAATATCACAAAATCTACTAGAAAGATTAAACTCTCCACTTTTACCAGTACATCACAAAGAATTCTCGAAGGCCTCATTACTGACATATCAGCCATCAACAACCAATAGTGGTCAGTTTGGGGGCACCCAAGTCCAACTGCTTGTAAATGGCTAGTGGCATGAGGTTTATGTTTGCGAATTCAAATGCACCAATTGTGAAAAGAATAGTGAATGCCCCTGGGTCTTCTATATTTTGGACCAGAGATCTTGTTGAAATGGCACTACAGTGATGTAAGTTATCTTCCGGCTTAAAACCGATAGTCGTCTACTTTGTGATCAAATCCTTTATGAACTTGGCATACCCTGACATTTTCTCCAAAGCTTCCACCAAAGGGATATTTACTGAAATTTGGCGAATCACAAATATGAATTTCAAAAACTTATCGTCTTCAATTTTCTTCTTCAACCTCTACGGGAATGGAGGTTGTGGCCTAGAAATTTGTGGCAAAGGTTATGATACCTCTGTTGTTGGCTTATATGTTCCCTTAATCCCTTCTACCTCTTTAGGACTAACCTCTACATCATCTGTCTTACCAAAATCAACCATATGGCTCATCAAAATCAACAAAGACTTCTTCATCAACCTCCTTCTCAACTTGATTATCAGTTTCAACTTCAACTTCTCCGTCCTTCTCAATATTTGTAAGTACTGTTCCTGGATGTGATTTATCACTCTTAGTAGTAGTACTCATACATTTCCCATCCTTCTTTGAGTTCTGAACAATATCGTTAGGACGTGTACCATTCTTTATCTTATTTAATGAGGTTGATAGTTGCCCCATATAATGCTCTAACTGCTTGATCGATGTATAGTGTGAATCCACCAGTTGACTCATGTTGGAGAGATCAATTTTTAACTCCTTAACCTCGGTGTCTGTAGATTACCCCCTCGATAACACCTTAGCTAACATATCTTCCATCTTGGATCTACCTTATCCATTGCCTGCTCTATCTCTATTACCGGGAGGTACATAGACACCAGTGTGATCACTTTTGAAACTATCTTTGTTTTACAAGTTCCGTTTAACTCGATTTCCAGCATTTTCATCGTAGCCATTTTCCTGAATTATAAGTTCAGAAACCCCCTAGTTGTTCAATATGGTTTCCTCATCACACTCAAAGTCTAGATCATTGTATCAACCTATAGTTGCTACTCATTTATTGTATTTTTTTTTTTTTTAATCTTTACTACTCTTCTTGAGATGACATTTGAAAAAGTGTGGAGTGATAGGTGTTCTTGTTCAAATATTTTTGTATTTTTGATAGTATGGGTGATTGAAGAAAATTATTAAATCTATTTTAGGGTCTCCATGAGAGCATGAAACTTGTGATAATACACCTCATATAAACAAAAATTAAGCCTATTCATGAAGTTGAGATGTTTGGTTTGGATATGCACAACTTAAATTATAAGTTGAGTGCAAAGGTTGCTCTATTTGACGCCCAACCAAAGTAATCATATTCTCCATAGCGTTATCCCTTTCTTCTCATATAATAGTCATATTTGTGGAGGCCATACCCAAAGTCATCTTCGTGTCTCTTGTATGTCATGCCCGGTTAGTCTTAGCTATACGGTCTAGCAAGGCTTTGCTAAGTCGAAATTTATGATCCATAAGAGAATCACCCTGAAAATTATTTTCCTTTGACTTGTTGATGAATTTTAATGAACGATAGAAATTTTGTAACAAGACTTCGTCGAGAAATTTATGATTCGTACACATGACTAATTTGTTTTTGAATCCCAACTACACTTCATATAGTGGTTCTCCCGTCATTTGACGAAAGTTGGTGATCATGTCATGCAATTGTAATATTTTAAAAGGTGGAAAGAAATAATTAAGGAATGTTTCAGTCAACTCATTCCAAGAAGTTATGGACCCTTGGGTCAATTCTTCTAGCCACACCATTGTTTCTCTTGTGAGGGAAAAGGAAAATAACCTCAGCCTAACAAACTCTTGTCTAATATTTGTATTGTTGAATAACTGACATATCTTCACAAAATTTCTTATATGTCCCTGGCATCTTCGTTAACATTCCCACCAAATAAACTTTCCATTTGAAGGAGATGAAGCATGGTGCTTGTCACGTGAAACAAATGCATTTCCTACCATTGGGGTCATTCCATGGCCAATTGACTCATCTTCCTTGTACATAAATTCGTCTACACTAGCATTCTTGCTATTGTGCCTCATTGTTCAACCCGCTCAACCAACACAAATTATAAGACAAAGTAAAAGAAAAAACAAGATGCCAACAAGTGTGAATTCACAAACAAACAATGACAATCACATTTCTATCCCCGACAAAGACATCATTTTTAATAATGTCCAAGACAACTCTGTAATTCAGGAGACGGCTACGGTTGTATGCAAAATAAGTATCCAACAAGAGTTGGAGTCAAATCCCACAAAAATTGAAGGTATGATTTTCCTAAATTCGTGAATCAATTTGCACGAGCATCCATATTGTATCAAAAATAAAGGTAAGGGGGGGGGGGGGGGGGGGAGTTGGTTGATATCAACAAACTTATTTCAGATTTCAATGCAAAACAAAACACATATATTGATTCAACAAGATTGGAAAAACTAGGAGTGTGTATTTGATGGGGTGTTAATTTGGTAGATATTAGCTATCTTAGAATGAATTACTACATGGATACCTTCGGTCTGAACTACGCTAAAAAATTTCAATATGATGATTGTGTTTCTACTTGCGCTTGCATCTGTGAGATGCAGGTGTGAACTTGCAGCACATAGGTTCCCAACAATCCTCAGGCACTTTTCATTCAATCCTTTCTCCACTAGCACCTGCGAGACAGAGGTACCAACTTGCGACAAGTCTAGATGTAGGTAGTAAAGTCTTGTCAGTTTTGCTTAGCACCTACGATATGCAGGCACCATCTTATCACACGCATGCTTACCGTATTTGCTTCAATACCTTGTTGTTATTTCCAATTCCTTATCATCTTGATTTTCAAGAAATGTCATCTCATAAGAGAACAAAGGCATAAAATCCTTCTAAATAGCAAACAATGCAATGACTCACGGTTAAGAGCTAAATACAATTGTAAAAATACCAACTTATCATGTCTGAATAATTATCGATGCTACTTGTATGAAAGATATGAAAACCATATTTCATGATATGATTCAAAAATATAGCAAAGTGTATGTGTACGAAGTCATCATCAAGTCCAATGAGAGTTCGAATCAATTTGATTCACATGAGGATGTTCTTTGATTAACTACAGTAATACAACTTGAAGTTAAACCCTACCAATTGTGCTTTTGGAGTGTCATTGAGAAGATATAGGGTTTTATAGTTAGCAGGATATGTATTGATCTTGATCCCTCCAAACTCAAGGCGAGTAAAAAATTACTTCCTCTAAAGACCAAGAAAAATGTAATGAACTTCTTGGGAAGTTTGAATTACATTCGTTGGTTCACGCATAAGTGCTCATCAATACACCTATACGAGACTCCTAATACCCTTAACCCATCACAGAGGCAATTACCAATACATACACTTCATAAGAGTCAAGCAAGTCTCGACTACCTTAAAATTAAAATACAAAAAATATTGAATTACGGTCTTTCCCTTCCGTAAAGTCTCAAGGCGATGCCAATCTAGTCAAATGTGTTATCTACGTAAGCATATGAATTTGTGGAAACCCATATTTCTATAGTTTTATTTTGCACCCAAAAAGTCAACCTCAAGCCCTCAATGTCAAAATTGTGGTTTTATTCCAAAATTTATTTACCCACAACACAAGGGCCTCAAGTCTAGAAATTCATTGAAAGTCGAGTCTGAATCGACATTCAAACCAAAGGAAAACATACTTTACTTTCTAGGTATAAACACTTCAATTTTTAACACCCAAAATGCGGATTAAATTATGAAATCTAAGATGGAATTACGGGAATTAGCAAATACAAGGTTAAATTACTACGCACGAGTTAAGTCATGAATTTCCCCTTGAGATCGCCTCCATTGAGCTCCCAAAATCGAGTATAAAGAATAAGTTTGAATTAGGTAATTAAAAGGGTTTTTTCCAAGTATCTTCGCAGAAGTAGACGAACCATCCTAGGTGCGTCCTCACTCTTAAGGAAAAAACCCTACACTGACAAATACCTAAAGCCCAACCCAATATCGCGAGTGTAGAGCACCTTCTGTAGAAATAAAACGTTGTCTAGTTGTGCTCACACGCGGATGCGAGAAAACCCTCTAACTTCACCCAACTTCACATAAATAGATATTCACTCATAGAAAGGGAAAAAACTTGCCGGTGTGGTTGCATAAGTTAAGCTAAATATGCAATAACTAAAAACAAACAGAACTTGAAATAAACCCTCCAAAATCATTTGAGAATTTGAACACAAACCAAATATGATAATAAGTCATAAGATGCATTTTGAACCTACTGAAATAATCAAATCGATCAAAAATCATTTTGACCAAATATTGATTGGTCAATTCAAAATGAACTAGAATGCAACTAATGATTCAAATCACTCTCGAGCGCCTTGAGATCCCTACAAAAAATCCAACCAAATCAAAAATCACCCTCTAGAGCTAATAAAATCAACAAAACTCATTTTTGAATTTGTCAACTCAAAATTTTGACTTTAGTCACACTTTCCAATTACTGAACTTTCAAAACTGAAATTCTTATGCAAAACACATTTGATCACCTCGAGAATGATCTCATTTATCTTTGCAAGTCATAAACAACATAATAAAGCTACAGAAAGGAATAAGCCTTATTCCGAGTATCCCAAATTTGTGAACCTGAATGTGACACTACATCCACAAGCCTACCTAGCTCTGAAGCAACGAGATTTGGCATCAAACTATATCGGAATCGCGTAAGGATAGAGCCAGCCTCTATCGGAAAATTTATAATTTTCCTCCTCGTTGTTATGTAATATATGTAGATGTTTGTCAGTGGAAGTCTTCATGAAGGCCAAAGTTCAAAGGAAGTTGCTCCCTGGGCTTCAACTATAAATAGTTTTCTAGTCGCTCATAGTAAACCATTTGATATTCATTCACTCACTAGCAATACATTGTTATCTTTTATTCTTAGGATTTTAAGCTTTATTAGTCATTGATTTGTTCATTATCAATAACACCAAGCTTGTACGGTGACGCTACCAAATTCTAGCATCAAACCCAAAGCCGGAGCCAACATATTGTTAGGAGTTCATATGAACCCCCTTCGAAGAAAATATTATTATTTATACATGGTTAAAATTATTATTTTTAGATATATATAGTAGATGTTGAAACCCCTTCGATTAATTCGTGTGTTTACTTTTTCAGATTTTGAACCCCCTATTGAAAATCATGGCTCAGCCACTGATCAGACCTCAAGTTTTTTTAATTTCTTACTTTATTATTTAATGTATTTTACTAAGTACTTTTTTTAATCTTGTTCACATTAATTAAGCAAGTTATAATATCTAAAATTACATATTATTGGTCATCTCAATTCAAGTATTCTTGAACCATGTCAACGAATTCAACTATACCATTTTAAGGGTAAACTATTAGGGTCTGTTTGGAAAGCTATCATGTAGTTGGAATTGGTGTAATTACCAACGTAGTAATTATCAGCCTAGTAATTACCCCGAGCCCTCAAGTGAAAATTACAATAATATACTACTTAAGACTTTAATTAACAATATATACACATACTTCTATTTAATTACAAATATAGCAAAATAATTAATTTTTTGGATTTAATTTTATTTTTTATTTTTTATTTTCTTCTCTCCTCTTTTTGGGATTATTTGTCTAATTTTGGGATGATAATTATGGTATTTAATTTCCTATATTTTATCTCTTCCAATTACTATTTTTAAGTCACACGTTACTTTAAGGTGCCTATCCAATAATATTTTTATTTTTCACACTAATCTAAAATCCATTTATTTTACTGCCTTTTTGATACAATCCACAAAAACTAAAAGTCTTTACATCAAAGTAAAACCTTTTTACCTTCCCAACATTTTTATTCATTCAAAACATTAAATATTCCTAATTATTTTGCTAAAAGTTTTCACCCTTCTCTCTTCCATCATCTTCACCATTGTTTCACTTTCAGTTCTTCACTTTCATCTATCCCTTTCACCATTCTTAATTTTGTCTATTTCATATTTTGATTTCTATTAATAGAACGCCTCGAAAAAGTCCTATTCCATATATTTTGTAGCAATTGTGGTTTGTATATATGTGTATTTGATGAGTATGTGTGTCGAGAAGATATGAACATATCAATGACAGTTTTTTATTCTGAAAATTTTCAATTGAGATATGGATCATTACTTTGAAATTACGGAAAGAGGAAAATTGCACCGTCAGTGAAAGCGAAGCAACTGAAAAAAATCATCAGTTTTAGAGACAACAACAAAATCTCTAATCGAATCAATGAGTGTGTTGTTATTATCCTCATAATTGGTTGAAGAAAATTATCCTCATGACAGCGATTTTGAGGATGAAATCCCCATTTCTAAAAGATTAAGAGTAAACCAAAATTTATAGTGTGAGTTTGGTTTATAATACCAATGTGTGTGATTGGTAATTTTCCATAGTATTATTACGAAAATGTGTTTTCATTACGTCAATTGTCTATGTTCATTGTTGTTTCAAACTATATATTCGAACTTAAGTAGTTGCTACAGATTGAATGTATGCTGATATATAATACCAACATTTTTGTCACTATATACAACCATTATTATGACAGACTTTTTTGTTTTACTCCAATATTATACCGATCTATTTTTACGTTTAAAATGTGGGGTTAATTCTGATATCAAATCAATTTTTTTTACATTAATTCATTATTACATTGGTTTTTATATGCAGAATACCAGAATATCAGCCAATATATACCTCATCATTTTTATCAATATTTGTGCCTACTCCACCACAAGTATACCAATTCTGTACTTGGTGGTTATGATATACAACCATTATTATTAACATTTTTTAGTATTACTCAACTATTATATCAATTTTTTTACGTTAATAATGTGCATTAATTCTGGTTTCAATTCAAACCAAACTTGTGTTTGTGTATTCAATGTTCGTAATACCAAAATATCAGCCACTATATACTCCCAATTTGAACAATCTTTATGATTATTTCACCAAAAATACACCAAATATGTACGTGCTAGCCATTATAACAACCATTATTATTGATTAATATTTTTTAGTATTACTCAAACATTATACCAAATATTTAACTGAACATTGTGTAAAAATTTTGGTTTCAATTACTCTAAGTAGTTGTTGTTCATATTCAATATTTAAGGTTGGTATTTAATACCAGTCTTTCAATCAAACACGTGAATACCAACGATATGTCAATTAAATCACCAACAATAAGAATACACTAATCAAGAGTAACCAAAGTTGGATAAAATTGCATTCATCATTCTTAAAAAATCCTAGAATTTTTGCAAAGAAGCAAGAAAATATTAAGAATATTTTTCAAAAATAATACATCATTGTTAATTTTGATAAGCAAACTTGGGGCAAGTCCTTTTGTTATGCCCTGATGTACCACATTTACTACAAGTGTCTTTACTCCTCTTGTATTTTCCTTCGTTGAATCCCTTCTTACGGTCGTTACTTGGTGGTCTGCTTGGTTGTTTTCTTGTAATTGGTGGTAGCATTACCTCTTCAAAGTTGATTTTTTGGTGGTTTCTACCTGTTTCAGACCAAAACTTATTAGTAGTGCTTCTCGTCAAACAGAATGGTCATTTCAATGTATTCAACTTATATATTATGTTTTAAAGAATGCTTTTCGATGACATGATAATGCTTAACTCAAATATGGTGTTGACACCATCATTATGTACCAAATTAGAATCAACATGTACACCATCATCATCTAAAAAAAATACCAACTCTGAATGACACAAAAAATTATAAGAATTACACCAAAATTGAATCAATACATACACCATCATCATGTACAAATAAATCAACTCCGAACGACACCAAGAAAATCAGAATTACATCAAACTAATACAAAACAATAAATTTCACCAAATCACTTACGAAAACACATAACCACTAAATATGATTTTTATTATAGATCTCAAAACCATACAAAACAAACCAAAGAATTAAAAACAAAAAAAAAATCATCATCATGTACAAAAAAAAATAAGTCTGAATGACACAAAAAAAATCAAAATTACACCAAACTACCGTAACTTCTTGCTAGCGTATATGGAAGGGATCACGACGGTTGCTGATAAATCTCTCCGAATGATTGCTACGACCTAATTTTGATGCAAAACATCGGCGGCTGCCGGTCACCTCCGGTGATTGGGCTGCCTTTAGCAATCAACACAACCAATTTTCCACCCCTTCCAAATTCCAACATCACTAGCGACATTAACAATAAGCCAAAGTTAAGTTTTATTGATATTATGAGGCAAGGAGATTGTTTGAGAACAAATGTGGAGGCAGTACCCTGCAAGCCAGTGCAAATTGTGGATGGTATCCCACGAATAAAATGGACCGAAGAGGAAGTAAAGAGAATGAACATAATGGAAAATCATGAATATGCAGTAGTAGGCAAATTCTCTTATGGATGGCCAGATCTGGAAACTCTCAGAAAATCCATTCCTTCTCAATGTTCAATAAAAGGCGAATGTTCAATAGGTTTATTCCGAAACCACCATGTACTAATTAGGTTATCATTAATGGAGGACTTTATCAATCTGATTTCGAAAGGAGCTTATTACATCACTTGTAAGGAAGGTTACTCTTATTTGATAAGGATGTTGATATATGATGCTCATTTCAATATTAGCAAAGAAACTACTAAAGCGATGGCATGGATCACTTTTCCTAATCTTTTGCCAACTTATTTTGAAAAGGAAGCCCTTTTCTCATTGGCTTCAGCTATAGGTGAGCCTTTACAGTAGGATCTCGTGGTTATTAATAAAACTAGGCCTAGTTGCGCTAGAGTTAAAGTGATGGTAGATCTAGCGACTAAGCTTCCCTGTGAGGTGATGATGGATATTGAAGATGAGCTATCAGGGCATGGAAGTCTTAGTTGGACTCTACACCGCTACGCACCTTACGTCGATCTAGATGATAACAAGGCCTTTCTTCCTCATGAAGAAGGAGTAGAGACCTAGCTTTTCTCTGTCTGTTAAAATGCAATGCTATACCTTTTGTCCTTGAGAAATGACCCTGTTGTGGTAAGAGTTCGATATGACTACTTGCCAAAATATTGTAAGGAGTGTCAGATTCAGGGGGACGATATGGAAGAATGTCGATTTTTATATCCTGAGTTGGTACCTGATAAGAGAATAGAGAACAAAGAGAACCAACAAGTAGGAGGCGAAGAAGTGTCTTCTTTTAATCAGGTGAGGAGATTTCAAAAAGGTAGAGCCAGAATTCTTTTAAGTGGCAAAAGTGTTAAAGAACCTGGAAACTGGCAACAAAGGGGAAATGAGCATCACAATACAGCTAGTAGTAGCAATTCAAAAACAGAAAGGCAGGATGTTTCAGTTGATAATAAGTTTGATGCTCTTAACAATTTAAACACAGTTGATGAAGATGCAGCTACCAGCAACAACAATTACAAGGAGCAAAAATACACAACAAAATCAATTAAGAAGCTCATAGACAAGCCAAATGAGAAAGGGAAAGACAATGAGATAACTACAACAAGTGTGATGCAGCTGTCACAAGCAGGTGGAAAAGGTGAATCAACATCTATGAAATCTTCAGAGAATAAGGAATCTGCACAAAATAACAAACATACCAGTAGAGAGAATGTGAAGGACAACACGCAACAATCAATAAAGGAGAACAAAGATAATAGTCAGGATAATTCAACAACGATTGTACAATGTGATGTGATAGCTAACTTGAAGGAGACTCTTGTATCTCCTTCTAAGTTATGGGGAGATAGAGTAGATCAAGAACAAGATATGGAGGATACAGAAGAAGGAGAAATTAATGAATTTGGGTCCCTTAGGCATACAAATGAGCAATTATCAAGCGGAGATCTGAATGAGAAAGTTGATGAGGGGGACAATGGGCGCAAAGATAGTAGATATGATGGTGCTATTATTCCAAGGTTAAATATAGATGATGAAGTACCTCTAGCAATTGATAGTTTGGTTGAATATAATGAGGAAGGAAAGGTTGTCGAAGAACAAACAAGGGTGTCTCCTTTCTCTAAATAACTAAGTGTAATCATAGAGAAATCTCCTAACAGAGTGCTCCATGATTTAATCTCTCACAATGTCAGGGAATTGATTGATGGAGTAAACAAAGACATCATTCGGATAAATGTAGAACAAGAAACAAATGATGAAGAGGAAAAAGTGATAGTAAATCACATTGCTAAAGCTGTAGATTTATCTCCAAGAAGCACAAACAGAATCACAAAAGGGAAGCGAAATGAGAAATCAGAAGCACATCAAAGTAAAAAAATGGTTATAAGGAGCACATCAAATGGTTCTAAATCTAATTACTCGTTATGAAGTTGAAAGCCTTTATTTGGAACATTAGGTCTCTTAGGACCCAAAAAGCCTTCCACAGGTTACAAATGTTGAATAGACACCATCAGTTTATTTTAATAGCATTGTTGGAACCATTTCAACAGCAAAGACACATTCAGAAATATCAAAAAAGCTTGGGCATGGCTAAAGCAGGGAACAATTGTAATGGAAAAATTTGGTACTTCATTCAAGATAATGTGGATGTTGAAGTGCTACACGATGAACAACAACAGATATCTCTTAAACTATTTGTTCATGAGCTTAAGTTTCATTTAGTGACTACTCTAGTATATGCTAAATGTGATGTAGGAGAAAGGAGACAAATATGGGACAACATTTATCAGCTAAGCAACAACATGATTCATCCTTGGTTGGTAGGTGGAGATTTTAACACTGTGTTGAATGAAGAAGAGAAAATTGGGGGAAATCCTATTTTACCCCTAGACACTAAAGATTTTTCTCTCTGCATTAGTTCATCAGAATTATATGAAGTGGAATTTAAAGGAAGTCCATTTACCTGGTGGAATGGAAGAATTGCTGAAGATTGTATATTTGAAAGATTGGATAGGGTTGTAGCTAATCAATCTTTGATAGATTTCTTTGGTAATATTGAAGTGGAACATCTACCAAGAACAGGTTCCGACCATGCTCATTTGTTTATTAATATGGAAACTTCACAATCAACTATTCAGAAACCTTTCAGATTTCTGAAATATTGGTTGGAACATGAGGATTTCCAGAATATTGTGGAAACACATTGGAAAGCTGATTTTTCTGGTCATCCTTTCTTATTGTTTAAGCATAAAATCAAGCAGGTTAAAAAGGCTTTGTCGTTATGGAGTAAAGAGAAATATGGAGATATTTTTAAGCAATTGTCCATTCGAGAAGATATTGTCAAGATAAAGGAGCAACTTTTTGAAGAAGATCCTTCAGCTATCAATAGAACTATTTTGCAGCATGCCCAGGCTGAGTTAAAAAAGTATTTGAATTATGAAGAAAAGTTCTAGAAACAAAAATCTAGGAGTAAGTGGCATATTGAAGGGGACAAGAATACTAGATTTTTTCATAGTCTAGTTAATGGTAGAAGTAAGAGATTACAGATTAGGAAAATTGTTAATGCAAATAGGGAATTAATGGAAGAGGAATACAAGATTGCAGAGGTTGCTATACAATTTTATCAATCTTAATTTACTCAAGAGGAGGAAGGTTCTGATTTTAACATTTTAAAGTATGTTCCTCAAATGGTGAATGAAGAAGATAACATTAGAATCGATGCTTTGCCTGATCTGGAAGAAGTTAAAGAAGCTATTTTCTCTCTGGATAGAACTAGTTCTAGTGGACCTGATTGTCTTACTGGAGATTTTTTTCAAACATGTTGGAGGATCGTGCAATCTGACCTTGTTGATGTAGTGCAAGCATTTTTCAAAGGTGATACACTTCCTAAATCTTTTACTCATACTAATTTGGTTTTACTTCCTAAAAAGTCAATCATTAAGACTTTTGCAGATTTAAGAACAATTAGCTTAAGTAATTTCATTAATAAGGTGACTTCCAAGGTTATTCATGGAAGATTAGATGGTTTGCTGACCAATATAACCTCTTCTAACCAATCGGGTTTTGTCAAGGGAAGATGTATCATTGAAAATGTCTTGTTAACTCAGGAGATAGTAATAGACATCAGAAAAAGAGGTAAGCCTGCGAATGTAGTCTTAAAGTTAGACATGTCAAAGGCCTATGACAGAGTGTCATGGTTGTATCTGACTAAAGTTTTGAGGAAGATGGGGTTCTCAGAACTTTTATTGACATGATTTGGAGGTTGATTGCTAATAACTGGTATTCAATTCTTATTAATGGGCAAATACATGGTTTTTTTCATTCCACTAAGGGTGTAAAGCAAGGAAATCCTCTATCGCCTTCTTTATTCATTTTATCTGTTGAAGTTCTCTCTAGGGCTTTGAATTCATTATTTGATAACTCGGAGTATATAGGGTATGGAATGCCAAAATGGAGTGTCAAAATTAATCATCTTGCTTATCCAGATGATACTATAATATTTACATCCTCTGATAGATCCTCTTTGGAAATGATTATGGCAGTGTTACATGAGTATGAAAAGGTTTTGGGGCAACTCATAAATAAGGAAAAAAGTTCAGTTTATATGTTTAGCAAGGTAGCAGCAGCTCAATTACAGGAGGTTGAAGAGATCACAGGAGTTGGGAAAGGAACTTTTCCGTTCAAATATTTAGGTTGTCCCATTTTTCACACCAGAAAGAAAAAGGTGTACTATAACAATGAATTGATAAAAAAGGTGAAAAACAAGTTACAGAATTGGAAGGGTAGATTGTTATCGTATGGGGGAAAGGCAGTACTAATTAACATTGTCCTACAAAGTATGCCGATATATTTACTATCAGCTCTCTTTCCCACAAAATATACTATTGAGGAGATTCATAAAGTTTTTGCGAGATTCTTTTGGAGTAACAAAGAAGAAGGCAGAAGCAGACATTGGGCTTCTTGGAAGAGCTTATGTTTGCCTAAGGAGGAAGGAGGTTTAGGCTTCAGAGATTTATTTGATGTTTCAAAGGCTTTATTTGCAAAGTTATGGTGGAAATTTAGAACTACTAGGTCTATGTGGTCTAATTTCATATGGAATAAATATTGCAAGAAGTTTAGCCCAGCTTTAGTGCAATGGAAGGGAGGTTCACAGTTATGGAAAAAAATGTTATAAGAAAGAGACAATAGAGAAAAAGAAATTTGGTGGGAGCCTCGAAATGGATGTTCTAGTACTTGGTTTGATAATTGGACTAGACTTGGTCCACTTACACACATTGTACCTGAGGATTTTCCCATAAATGAAGGCATACAAGATATTAATTATTTCATGGAGGAACACGGGTGGAATGTTGAGTTGATGCATCAAAAATTACTTGAAGAGATTGTTGAACATGTAACTTCTAATATTATCATCACTGAATATTCTGACTTAGGGGATAGGCCTAAGTGGATGGCTATTGGTAGTGTCACGACCCGGGAGCACCCCCAAGTCGTAA
>NW_006239094.1:902930-905350 GCF_000226075.1 Solanum tuberosum | reverse complement strand
TAGTTTCACTCTATCATTTTCCGAGTCGTTACAGGTAGTGGGAAGTTTTCGGTTAAGAGTGCATAGGAATTAATAAGGCATAAGCAACATAGCAATGTTTTCTTTAAGAACTTATGGAGTAAAGGTCTGCCTTTCAAGATATCTTTTTTCCTATGGAGATTGTGGAGAAGGAAGATTTCAGTAGATGAAGCACTTGCTAAATGTGGTGTAGTTATTGCTTCTAGATGCATTAATTGTGATTTTCCATCAGAAGAGATCGACTACCGATCATCTTTTTCTAACTGGATCTTTTGCAAGAAGTATCTGGTTAATTTTCTCCTCAGCAGTGGGTTTGAGAGGTCCATTTGTGCAGATTAATCAAACGATTGCCTTGTGGTGGTCAACTGATGGACCACCAAAAATCAAACCTATTCTCCAAGCTGTCCCTGCCATCATATGCTGGCAAATTTGGAAATGGAGAAATTCCATTATTTATGGGGAAAGGATATCCAAATACAAGGTTATTCATGAGATCAATTGGAATATTCATATGATGGCTAAGGGACTTTATCCATGGCTAAAAGATATTCCCACTGATTTAGCTCATATGGTGCAGTATTTTGAAAGATATGTGCCAAAACTGATTTACAAGTTTGTCAAGTGGAACTTTCCACAAGAAGGGTGGTTCAAATGTAATAGTGATGGTTCTTCTAAAGGGAATCCTGGAGAAAGTTCTATGGCCTTTTGTATAAGAGTTAGCGGGGTAGATTTGATTTATGCTAGAGCAAAAACTATCCTAGATACCACTAGCTTGTGTGCTGAAGCTACTGCTTTTCATGATGGACTGGAATTCTGTGTGAACAACAATCTGTTTTCATTGATATTGGAAACTGATTCTTTATTTTTAAAGAATGTCGTTGAAGGTGTTTGGGATACTCCATGGAGCATTTGTATGGAGGTGGACAGGATAAAGAAGTGGAAAACTAAGGGGGAGAACAAGATCATACATATGTTAAGAGAGGGGAATCAACTTGCAGATTTTTTCGCTAATATGGTTTTTAGTTTTGTAGGTACAATTGAATTCAACAATTATCAGGAGACTCCTTTTGAGGCAAAACGAATCATTAATGCAGACAAGTCACAAATCCCTACTTTAAGATATAAGGTCAGCAAAACAATAGCCGGAATGAATCAGGGACCATCAAGAGAAGCAGCATCAAGGAATTTCTTTCAATAATTATTCTACCAAAGTAAAACGACCAAGTTTCGTATCGAGAAATTTTATAAGATTCAACACCTTCCCATTAGTATTTTTTCTTTTGGACAGTGGTATTAAGTTCTTTAGAACTTCAATCCGTCGAAAGGAGGAATATGCATGGATTAGGTGTTGATTGGGTCTATTCAATCATAGATTCGAAGTGTAGTTTACTTTATCGCTTTGTTCATATCACGAAAAAGCTTACCTCAGGTTTAGAAGCTTATTTCCTCTTAGATATGATTTACACGGCGTCTGGTGAGAGCGTTGAGGCTGCCTTAGTGAAATCAACCAAGAACCTGGTGGATTAAAGATAATTTTGTGTTAGTACAACTTCGATAAAGTTCTAGCGAGAATGGAAGATGCTTAAGTTCAACAAATTGAAGCTTACATTAGTTCCGAGGAAAGCTCCATCAGGGTTATTGTAACACCCCGACCTTTTGAAACGTATAAATTGACTCGTATCTTCGTGGAAAGACCAGGAGGGTGGGTAATAAATTAATAATGATGTGTTATGTGATATTATAAGTGTTCAATTGTTGTATCTCAAGTTTTGAAGTTAGGTAAGTGGAAAAATAAAAGTTGGGGAAAGTTACCGTAAATTCCTTTTTAAAGATTTGTCTGAAATTTGGGTCAAATGTCTCGGATGTTTTCTCCTAATATTTTAAGATTTATGATCCCCACGACCTATCGAATCGAAGGTCTACGAGTCTAATTTCCAACGCATCAAACCGTTCGTTCATACGACTTCAGAATAGAGAGATATTTGTGTTTTCGTAGGACTGAGCAAGTAGGCACGTGAGGTGGGGCCCTAGGTTGGTGGAATGTTACATATATCTTCTTCTTCGACCTTTTTCTTCATTTTTAAGCTTAGAACCAGAGAAATTAGAGAAACCCATTTCTAGGATCAAGTGAAATATAGATTTTCTCGACTTAAGTCCTTGACGAAAGTTGTTCTACGCATTGGGCTCATCATCGTGGTATAATTTGTTTTATCGATTGCGTAGCATATCACACTTTAGTGTTGGGACAGCAAGGGTTTGATGATATTTGAAGGTTTTGAGGCGTATTACGAACCTAAGATCGAGGTAAGACCCTTCTTTCATCGACTTTAGCTTTTATAAGCAGCAAACAACAATTTGCGACGGAAATACATATCTTTTATCGTATTGTCATGGTATCTTTT
>NW_006239094.1:864803-900484 GCF_000226075.1 Solanum tuberosum | reverse complement strand
TAGTGTGTGGGGTTTATAGCTACATTATGGCCATGCTGACCTAGTTTGTTGGTTTGCTAAAGCTTGTTAGTTGTGTGCTGCATTGTCTTGATATACCTGTTTTCAGTTTCGGTATAGAGATCATGGTGGCCTCGACGGCCCAATCAGGACTTCTGTGCTAGTTGGCTATTTCTTTATATGAACTCTTGGGAGTAGTTGTTTCTTTTATGGATCTGTTTATAGGGGTCTTGCTGACCGAGGGCTTAATTTTAAGCCGAGATATACTTGTTTGTTTTCTTGACTGTTTGTGGCTGCCATGCGCTAGTAGCAAATGGTTCAGCAGGGTCGGCTCGAGCCTGAGTTTTGGCGTTAGGAGCCAGTTGCGCCCTTGAATTTGGGGCGTGATAGTTGTTGTCTTAGCTGACTGCGACTTGGTCTTTTGTGGCCAGCATTGGTGGTTTGCCAACAATTTCTTGGGGTCGAGGAGTGATTCTACGCTTTCCGTTTTCTCTTTGCCTTTGGTGTCATCTTCCTCTTTCCGTTTTGTGTTTGTGTCTAGGTGTTGACTATTGTTTTTCTTTTTGGTTTTTGTTTAAGAGTTGTACTGACTCTTCTTTTGTTTTTATTAATAAATATAGGGCAAACTACATATATCCCACTACTTTACATCCCAATTACTAGAAATCCCATTAGTTTTCAATATTACTTCCTGTATCACTTTTTATTCCTAAGATACATGGGTAATAATCCTTAAGATACATGACTCTATTAAAATTTAAAGGAGGGATACATGTTTAAAAGATAGGATACAGGTTTCTTAATTAATTTGAATTAATCGTGGGAGATAATCCCTTAATTGAAGGAGTAAATTATGGGAGATATAACAACCATAACGTATTTCATGGCTCCATTTCATCATCAACCGATTTGTATATCAAATTATTTTCTGCACTTCTTCATCTTCTTCATCAAATTAAGATTCTTTTCAACCTATAAATTTTTCGAATTTTCTTTTGATTATGGCGAATATCACAATATTGTTGAGGCATTCCGGTTCATGGGTATCTGAAATTGAATATGAAAACTATAGAATTGATGGAATACTTTTGAGAGATAATGCAAACTACAACAATCTAGTCGATGGTATATCAGCACAATTAGGAATCGATTGTACTCGAAAAATAATGGAGATCAGATACAAGATGGAAGGCAATCTAACTCCAATGGAAATCCGAAACGAGATGGGCATGAGGTTTTTTATGGAACTGAAAAGACGTCAAACAAATTGCGGGATGTATCCATTGTGCATAACAACAAAAGATCACAATTTTGGATGTGGTATTAATGGTGAAATTGCATTTGAGCCAGATACATCAATTGTTCAAGTTGGAGGTGATGACATGAATGTATCTGGCGTAGTTCTTCAAGAGATTCGTAGTGTAGATGCATTATGTATTTTGGATATGAATTCGGATCATGTTATTGGTGACTGTAATCAAAAATTTGTTCAAGTCAAGCAGTTGTATAAGGACAAGAAGACTATTGTGGCTGTTATGCAAAAATATGCCATAGACAATCGATTCCAATACAAGGTTGCAAGATCCGACAAAAAGAGGTTAGTCATGTTTGTTGTTTTAGTGGCTGTATCGTTTCTGTGTATCTGGTATTATGTGTAAGAGTCATAATTTATATTGTGTATCTCGGAAAAATAATATGTATCTCGGACAAATAATCTATACCACATTATTTAAAGTAACGATCTAATGTTTAAAAGTAATGAAGTTTAAATCATGTGGATCTTATTATGCGTGTATCTAGTATAATAATGTTGAGCAGATATATGAAAATAAATTTGTCATAATTTTATAGTGTATCTCGAGCAACTAAACGACCTGAAAATAATGTAGTACATATACATGAGAAAAATGTCTAGAGATTTTATATTGTGTATCTTGTAAAAATATTATGTATCTCGAATTTTGGTATCATATATGATTAGTTGGGCATGTATCCTTTTTTGTTGTGAGTAGCATTATAGTGAATTCAAAAATTGTTAAGTTTCATCAGTTTGTATCTTGTATATTTAATAATGTATCTGGTAGCCTCAACTATTGTAAATGAGTGCCTTTGTGTGCAGTTATTTTTTGAGATGTATGTCTGAGGAGTGCCAATGGGTATTCAAAGCATCCTGTTTGAATGATACAACTATTTTTCGAGTAAGGTGTTTCAATAACGATCATACATGTCCGTTAAAGGATAAAGTGATGTCACAACATCAAGCAACAATTGGTTTAATAGCTGGAATAGTTGCTCCAAAATATGAGAATCATAAAAGAAAGCATACTCCAAAGGACATTCAGGAAGATGTTAAACGTGACTTGGGAGTTGACATTAATTACATGAAGGCGTGGCGTTCGAAGGAGAGAGCTATTAAGATGTTAAGAGGAGGTCCAACAGAGGGTTACATTAAGATGCCAAGCTACTTGTATATGTTGGATACTGTGTATCCAAACTCTTACATCTGAATGCATAAGTCAACAGATAATGAATTCATGTATCTATTTATAGCGTTGTATCCTTTTATAAAAGGTTTTGAGCACTGTAGGCCAATTGTTGTTGTGGATGGAGCTCACCTAAAAGGAGCTTATAAGGGCACATTTGTTTCTGCTAGCACTCTGGATGGAGCAGGTGTGTTAATTTTATTAAAAGAATGAATATCTTATATGTGTATCCGTCTTTGATTGTATTTACTAATATTTAACAATAACTATAATGCCATGTATCTGTTTGTTTTACAGGGTGTATATTACCGCTTGCTTATGGTGTAATTGACTCTGAGAATGATAATTCTTGGACGTGGTTTTTCGAGCATTTCAGAGGCGCTTTTGGTGAACGTGTCAACATGTGTGTTGTGTCAGATCGTCATGAAAGCATTATAAAGGCTGTGAGTAGAGTGTATCCTTCTGTGCCTCATTATGCTTGTGTTTGGCATCTTTGGCAGAATGTGTGTAAGTATTACAAGAAGAGCAAAAATACATTAAGCGATGTATTTTATGCAATGGCAAAGGCATACAGACAAGAAGATTTTGATGAAATTATGAAGAAAGTAGAGGATATGGATCATAGAGTGAAGGATTATCTTATGTTGGCAGGATATGAGAAGTGGGCAAGAGTACATGCACCTGTAAACAGAGGTAGGATGATGACATCCAATATCGCAGAATGTATCAATTCGTGTTTAGTGGAGGAACGAGAACTACCAATAATTGATTTTCTGGAGCCAGTTCGAATTTTATTTGGAGATTGGAATTGCAGAAATAGAGAAAAGGCAACATATACATTTACTACCCTTGGAAGAAAATTCCAAGAGATGTTAGTTGTGAATGAGGCAAAGTCTTCACGTATGACGGTACGTATTATTTGTTATACTATTTTTTTCTTTATATGATATTACTGTGTGACGTGTATGGATTAAAGAAACTTTAGATACATTACATCAAGCGTATCTAGATACATGAAAGATGTATCTAAAATGTTTTGCTTGTAATATTATGAAATTTATATAACTAATGGCAGTATTGCTACCTTTCAGGTGAGACCTTCTTCTGAATCATTGTACGGAGTTGATGATAACGGACGGAGATACATTGTTTGCTTGATTAGTAAAACATGTAGTTGTGGAAGGTTCCAATTAGACGAGATACCGTGTTCGCATGCAATTGCAGTTTTAAGAAGAAAAAAACATAACTGAGTTTGAACCATATTGCTCAGAATACTACAAGCCATCAACACTAATAAGTACATATGAGATACCAATTGGTCCGCTGCCGGATGAAGAAGATTGGAATATACCTGATAGTGTGTTAAACGAAGTTGTTTTGCCACCTAAATACAAGCGACCACCAGGGAGGCCAAAGAAGAGCAGACATAAGAACATGAGTGAAAAAATATCATCAAGTACAAATTGTTGTGGACAGTGTGGTCAAGAAGGTCACAATCGACGTACTTATAGTTATTTTCCAATGAAGAGATGAATTTTCTTATTTTCATATACATTTGGATGTTTTTTTAGTCTTGTTGGTGAAATTTAGTATTTCTGGAATTTGGTATGACTTTCCATGGATTCTATGGCAAGTATGATAAAGTTTTGGCATTTTTCTATTTTGGTTTACAACAAGTTATTGACAGAAATGATACATTCGATCGATTTTATCAATGATATTGATTAGGAAATCCTATTGAATACGCGTATATAAAATCATATGTAACAAATATGACTCACATTGTGTAAAGAGGTTGTGATATTGATAGATATAACATTCATGTAGAACAGATACATGAAATAGTAGCATATGAATACTATTTCAGCTCCACTGCACTTAACGAACCATCAATATATAGTAGGTGGAACTGACCCACTTCTGTACAAATTCAGCTTCTTTCCATGATCATTAAAATTTAACTAAATCTATATGTCATACTAAGCAAGATAAGTAATGTCATGAATTTAATAAGAGCTATTATAAATAAACAAAATTACATGTATAATCTAAACAACCTTTTATATAAAGATAATCAAAATATAGGTTCATAACCTTACAAAAAGGACAAAATGGGAATGAGAAACGACTTAGATACGTTATAACCACGTATCTTAATGTATCTAATAAAAATAACCTTAGCAAGTTCAATAAAGGGGAAATCTAAAAAAACTTCAGATGACTAATCTATATTAATCTTTTCAATGCCATCTGAATCAACAAACGTGTTCCTTGGCTTGTGAGGATCTTCGTTATCACTGACTGAACCAGACGAGGCTTTTTGATTTCCATAATTCCATAAAAGTGCACCGTATCTCGAACGGTGTAGATTGACATCAAAATTTGTTAATGGTATCGATTGTCCATCAGTCAGATACTCAGCATATGCAGCTGAATATAATCCACAGTCCCTGAAAAATCAACATTAAATTAGTAATATAAACAATCATGACTAAACATAAATAAATATATATACAAAGTGAAAAGATGCACACATTGAACCACTGGACTGTTGAACAATATTACTTTGAAATATAATTTCAAAGGCATCTTGGACTGTTTTTCCATTGTACTCTTCAAGATTCAACCAGTCAACGCGCTCAGATTTGTCAAAGAAACCACTAAGAGTCAAATAAGAAGGCAAAAGAAATGCAATCTTAGCAATATCTGCTTTTATCAAAGAGTTGTGACCAGCAACCACATGCGAGTCATAAACTCTGATGCACCTGTCTTTGAGTTGTACAACTGCCAGCACCCAGTGAAATTCTTCCTTGCAATTAACAGGAATATACACCTCATCAACTTGATCCCAAGGTATACCAGCAGGTGTCCCAAAACCGTTAATGTATGAACAAATAGAATTTCCTTGGGTGAAAGCATTCTGACCAGGAACTTGAGCTTTATACGTGTGATAAATCTCATCCATGAGGGACTTAAAATGACACATTGCAGTAGTGTATCTGGGATTGCCGTTTGATTGGAACTTTGACTTCTTCCTTAAATAGTAGAAAATAACATCCATGTGCTATAAAAACAAAATAATGAATTGATGAAGATGGTCAGATACATATTACAAAATAAAATCTGTTGTTGGTCTTAATACAGAAATAATTTTGTTCCAAATACATATTACAAAATGAGAATACTTATGTCTGATTATTGAGATACATATCATATTAGGATCATAACAGTAACATAATGAATTATATTAAGAGATACATCATGTATCTAAGTTGTATACACGACACCAACTAAAAAGCTATGTAATTTTTTTTAAAAAAAAAATAATTACCTCAGCATTCCAATAATTGCCTGCAACTGACATGGTGTAAAACCAATTTTTTGTCTTTGCAAATGCGACAACAAAGTCGAGATGTTGATCGAGATCACAATCTTTCTTCCTATAATGCTCATCCTTTGTTTTCCTGAAATGTAAAAGAAATTGGAATTATACTTTTCTAGATATAAAATCAAACAATCAGCTTCTTACGATATGTGATACTCAGAAATAAATCACATATACGTACTTGTTGGCATGAATCTTTAGAAGCCCAGCTTGTAACCACACAGAATATTCTTGAAACAATTCAAACGGATGGGGGCCAACGATGAAATATGATTGAAATGGATGAATTTGAGAAAAAGTATCTGATACAACTTTGGTGCCTGATCCAGATCCAAATTCAGTAACATATGGTGATTTGTTCCATCTTCCAGGTAGCCTATTACTTTGAACTGGTGTCTCTGTGAACACTGTTGATGTACGTACAACAATTTTGGTTTCCGATATCTGAGATGGAAAGGCACTGTCACTAATAAAAAATTCAAAATTGGTGTTTGTATCTGAAGGTACTGCACTCAATGGGAGTACACAGATTGACTCCAACTGATCTTGCTCCTGTGAAGTTGATTTGCGAACTTTTGAATTGCGTATAGGTATGTAATTTGATGCAACTGGCACGTCTTTATCAGATTCATGTAATTCCTTAAAATAAATATAAAATCAGTCAAATATACATCATATAGCTAGCTATCTGAATTACTTGTATTTCTTGTTAATTTGTTATACCTCATATTGACCTGCTTGATGTATCTCGTCTGTGAAAGCCTTTTTTGTTCGATCAGATACATTAGATTGAACCATGTAATCCTGATGATCATCCTTTGATATTCAAACTTACAAAGTTGTAATTTATTGACATTACGAGAAGTACTGTATCTATAATATATCATGAAGAAATGGTGTATCTGTGTATGGTAGTTGTGTATCTGCTAACTAAATGAATAAAATGTGCATACTAAAGAATTGAAAACTTGTGTAATGATATAGACATATGATATTAATGAATAAATAATCATGAATACATGAATTATTGTTGGTACCTTTGATACGTGGACACCCTGAACTTCTTCTGTGGTAGCTTTCTTTGTGTCACCACTGCCATTACCTTCACCATGTGTATTGTGTGGAACTGCATTATTGTGTGAACCATCACCATCACTACTTTGAATAGCACTTCCTGGACCCTAAAAATAATAATTTAGATTACATTAAAGTTCAAATGTATTATGTGTTATATTTTTAGTATATTATACAGAAACGGTTAGATAACCTTATACTCCATATTTTTCTTTTCTTTGATAGTGTCAAATATGACTTTGAACATGTCTTGCATGTACATACGCAGATCAACAAATTGTTTTTCCACCTAACAAACAAAAGAATTAATGCATTTGTTACAAACTTAAAAAAAAAAAACACACACACACATATATATATATAAACTGAACACGTTTTTACCATATCCTTTAAGTTGTTGATATCCTTCCGAAGCAAAGAAAACTCTTTTTGACTGGAACTGTAATCCTCTTCTGTGTTTTTGGACTGTGGACTTTGCACTTGGATGTTGTGAGTTAGCTCGTGATAAGAAGTAGTGCACTCCTTTTCAGCGGACTTGTGAGGATTATCGAAAACTGAACTAATTAAGGGTTCTTTTCCCTCGCTGATCACTGTTTCAGGTGTATGACTACACATATCATGATTGTCAAATTTAGCAGCATGTGATGTGCCATCAAACTTTTGTTTCTTATGCGGCTGCGCTGATGAAGATCCAGACAAATTAGACACCATGTACACATTTGATGGAGGTGGAGTAGTAAAATCCTCAAATCCATCAGGAACAACAGAAATGACAACTTGATTTGGAGTAATGTCAGATACATGAGTTAAGTCATAGACTGCCAATTCAGTTGGAGACGGAGAAATGTTACTAAATGAGACCTGAAAATTTACAATATACGTTTCAGATACATATTAAAAGAATAAATGGAAACATAAAACAATAATAGCTACTAATTGTGAAAAATAACATTGCAACATATGAAATTTGATTAATACAAAAGGATACATGTATCTGACATCATATTTAATAGACATTACCAGATAAATATACTTACTCTGTTGCCTGTGTTGATAAATATGCTTTCCATGATGGTGTTGAATTTGGGCATTGGATCAATAACACGCCAGTTCAGAATTCTGGGAATTATATTAGCATGACGAACAGCTAATGTGAGGGGGAGTTGCATGCAGCACTCGTAAATCCATACTTGTATAGCATACGACATTCCCGCTTGACGATACAATTGCTTTGTATAATTTAATTTGTGCCTATATGTTCTCATCAATTCTTTGAATGATATCTTTCCCCATGGAAACTGATTGTATGTCCCATTATCAACAATCACAAAATCTCTTATAGGGATAGTATCATTCTGCTGTGAGAAGATAAAATTGTATATGAAGTACAATATCGCAATCTTTACAGCATCTTCATTGTTACTTCCCCACCTCTTATCATTGAAGCACTTATTAAGGTCCTCCTTCTTTACAATTTTAGCACCATAAAAATAATCGACTAACAAACTACTGTTAGAATTATCATCAACCTGGAAATCATTTTCATTATCGGTGCACTTGAGCCCGGTAATCAGAGCAAACTCAGCAATAGTGAAACGCAGGATAGACCCATTAGCACATATCCAAAATTCATTAGGATTATCTTGATCAACTTCAAGTGTCATCAAGCAACGATGTAATTGTGCTTGAAATGAGCATTCTGGAATATCTAGATACATCCCAAAACATGTCTGCCTAAACATGTCAAGTTGTTCAACAGTAAGGATCTTCTTTAAGTCTTTAACAATGCCATCCTTTGTAGAACTAACAATACGCAGAGGATGAACAGGGGGGTTTTAAGAAACAACTCATACTCCTACAAAAGCACAAAAAATTGTATACTATGTGTTAGCATCCTTGTGTATCTCGAGTTTGTATTTTAAAAAGTATACAAGATATTTACTCTATATTGTATAATTATTAAGAAATTGGGAGATTATATAACTGTATAAATCACTACATTGAGATACAACTGACAGTCATATCAAGATATAATTCACAAACCCCAAATTCATATAAAAGATTCAAACATATGATAGACACTTGAAATATAACACTACTATTCGGGTAATATTCATCATATGTAATTTCCCAAATCAAAAAATGTTTAAAAATCACAATATACACTAAAAAATAAAACATTTTGCATGTCATATCCATGAATCTTTGTTATAAAATAACAATATATTAAAAAACAGGGACCCATACCTGTATCTGGTTAGCATCGATTGCGTACTCTTGTTGAACTAAAGATTGATATCCTACAGCCATTACAAAATGGTTAATGAAAAGAAACAAATAAAAAAATCTTTTATGAGAAATTTATTGTTCATTAAAAATACCCATAACAATATTCATACTATTTTCTGAATTATGAGCCATTAAAATGGAATGGAGAAATAACAATATAAAAACCCTACAATAAATCGGCTAGAAAAAATCTAAAGCATCGAATCAAATACATGATACGATTGAAAACAAATATACAATAGGAAAAACTAAAGAAAATCTTACTTTGCCACTTTAACTAATGCTGATTATGTAGAGTTTGATTTGAATTTAGCACATGCAAAAGGAAATAAAAATGATTAAGGAAGAAGGGATACGTGTGGAGTGGGAATGAGATACAAACTTTTTTTGTGATAGGGGTAGGAAACGTTTAATGAAGAAGAAGGGGTAGTGGTGGGATACGTGAGGTATCTGTTTTGGGATTGAGGAGGGAAATGGCTGAAAAGAATAAAGAGAAATTAATTTGAATTGTTAGTGTCCTACTAATTGAGGAGATGTAATTTTAAGATAATTATACATTATCATTTTTAAAGGGATTGTGTATCTGATTTATTTATTTTTTAAATATGGTATATTTTTTAAAAGGTGGTATTCTATGTAATATTTTTAAAGTAGAGATAAAATATGTATATATGGTAGTTAAGTATGTCTAGATAGGTAGTTTTTCCATAAATAAAGGGCCATTGGCCCTCTTTAAATTTTTTAAAAAAAAACAACTCATTTCATCAAATCACTTACCAAAACACATAATCAATAAATATAATTTATATTCTAAACCTCAAAACCATACATAACAAACCAAAGAATTAAAAAAAATACAAAACACGAAATTGGTGAATAACAACAACAACCTATTTTTCACCATTAATTAAACGACTCATTATTGACAAAATTCAATTTTATAAAACTGATTTTAACATATTTTTTTTCAACTGTAAAACAAAAAACCCATATCAAACATGGTATACTACAACAAAATCATAATGATTTTTCAATTAGAAATATCACATAAAAAACACAAATTAAATATTGAATTATCAATAATACCTGATGTGTCCCAATGTCTTTTATGTTGAATTAGAATTGAATAATTGTTGGTATCCATGATTGAACAATCAACTAGAACGAGTAGAAAGAGAATTTTATTTTTGTTAAGAAACCTTTTATTGATGGTAGAGAATATAAATAACCAATTTGAGTAAATCATGGAAGGGTAAAAGATTTGAGAAAAAAAAGGAAAAAGTAGAAATTGTGGAGGACTATTAGACATTTTTTTAATATTATATATATTTTTTAATAATAAAACCTAACTTTGAAAAAAAACTATTGTTATGTAGGCGGAAAAAAAACTATTGCTATATAGTGGTAATTAAGTTAATTAATTTGCATATTTATTATTTTTTCCCTTACTCAATCTAGTAATTACGCTGACCTATTAATTTGACACAATGTAATTACAAGTATACGATTTGGTTGTACAAGTGTAATCACAAGGTTATATTAAAATTTAAAATAAAAATTAATTATATTAGACAAATAAAGCCTTTTTAAATTAAAAAAAAGGCGTAGAAATTGGAGTTTTCCTCGCTGGTAAGCAAAGTAGCAAAAGCAACACTCACCCACTCTCTGGGGCTACAGTTTTATGGTTTTTCCTTGAGTGGTCTCTTCATGAGCTACAAATCACCTCATAATTTGTGGTACCCCCACACTCCCAACCCTCTCTTTTCTACATTAATAACTATGAGTTTGGCAGCTTTCTATTTTGTATTTTTAGTAACTGGACCACTTTTTCACTCACCAACTATAGCTATCCTTACCTTCCATACTTGGTTTGCTTCCATTAAGGAGGCACGTATTTAACTTGTCCACTACTTTCTTCTTCACACCTTTCTTTTTCAAGAATCTTGAATGAATTTTCTGCAAAATTTAGTAGTTTATTTGTGAATGTTGTTGACGGATTTGTGGAGTGTATTGGAGTATATGGATCGGAATTGAAAAATAAAAATAAAAATGGAGTCTTGGAGCTATGTCTCTGGGGGTAAGGGTTTTGTGTCTGAGGAATCTGTTTCTGTTGATGATGGAATCACCCCATGCAGCTGGAGTCAACAAGGAGTGAAAAATCAACAAGTGGGTTCTCAAATTAGAGATGTTTTTGGTGGGGAAGATGAGTCTAGTTCCAATCACTCAAGTTCTACGTATTCTAAAGATTCATCACTTATTGATTTGAAGCTTGGTAGAGGCAGATTTCTGGATGCGAAGAATTTCAATTTGTCTTCAACTAAGAGAAATAGAGCTGGAGGTTTGACCTCATTTTGCCAAGTTCAAGGTTGTGGGAAGGATCTTACTTCCTGCAAGGACTACCACAAGAGGCATAAAGTATGTGAGATTCACTCAAAGACTGCTAAGGTCATTGTAAATGGCATTCAACAGAGGTTTTGTCAGCAATGTAGCAGGTTAATCTCTTCTTTTCTAAGTCTTCTAGTGCTAGCGGCCTTTGTCAAAATATTTATGTTCTGTGGCTATTTTCTCTTTTATCAAAAAGATGTTGTCTCAGAGCTAATGGATATAATTCTTGGTTCTGAACTTGTAGGTTCCATTTGCTAGCTGAATTTGATGATGGAAAACGCAGCTGCCGCAAGCGTCTTGCTGGTCATAATGAGAGGAGAAGGAAGCCTCACACTGGTCTGCACTCTGGCAGAGCAGGAAAGCACTTTCAACCATTTTCTGGTAAAAAAAAAAACATCCTATCTTCCTCTCTCTAGGAAGATGCTTGACTATAAAGATTCTACAGGTTTACCTTATTCCATTCAATGTCTCAGATGATGTATCCTGTCATAATATCATGATCAATGGTTTTACTTACCAGCAATTGCTTCCTAGAAATACATGCTTCTTGTAAGGGAAAAATGTTGAACTATCTCGATAAGGCATGTTCTTGAAATCATAATTATATGCGTAATAGTTTGTTGTCTTTTATGTTTTAAAATAGGTAAAATTTTGAACAAGGGATGAGTAATTATCTATAGGGCTAAGGTGCTTCTATGGATTCCTCTGCATTACTTGTTTAATGTCTAAAGGGAATTGTCATTGAGGTTTCGAGCTAAAGGAGAATGGGAACTAGTAGTGCATAGCTGCAAAGAGACCAGGATGCGTCCCTTGATATCTGTACTATTATGTATCATTTGTATTTTAGTTTATTTGTTTCCCACCTCTTACCGTCAGTAATACTTTGGTACTCTTGTGTTTCAAAGGAAAATTTGGTCACACCAGGCCTCTGTGTTTACTTCTGTGACACATTTTGGGGAAAAGTATATGCTGTTTTGGTAACACTCTTTAGGTTCTGCAGGTACAAGGTTTCAAAGTAGTTCCTTTGCAACATCATCCTTCATTTGCCAGGATATACTTGGCGGCAGTCTTCTTCATCAACCAAAACATGATATGCATGACTGGTATAAGAATGTAAAGGTCGAACATTGTTCTAATTACAGTCCTCAACTAACCAGGCCATTTACAAATAAACACTCACAACCTAGACCCCATTTCACTTCATACCATACTGACAAACACTGTCCAGCTCTCCATGATGAAGGAATAACAACTATAACAAGAAGCAAAAATAATGAAAGTAGCAACTCATATCTGAATGACATTGGAGGCTCAGATTTTGTTTCCCGCTCTCTGTTCCACAGCACCTCAATAGGGAGCGAAGTCTTGAATGTTATGGACTCGGCCTCTCCTTTTCAAGGGATATCAAACTCTGGCTGTGCTCTCTCTCTTCTGTCATCTCAATCACAGGACACATCAAATTATTCATCTGTAGTTCCTCCTAGTGCTCACCACCTTATTACACCTCGCAGTAACACCCATTACAACATGACACAGACATCTGAATGTTTCCCAGGAGCTAGCCCAAAGGGTTCAGCAAGTACAGTGTCCAATATTTATAATTTATCTGAAGTAATTTCTGCAGAGGGTCACTTGGAACAGATGCTAAGAAACAATTGTGGAAGTCTTCAAGGATCAGATTACGTAAACACCAGGAATCTACTTTCTTGTGAAGATGGTACCACTATTGATTTGCTTCAGTTGTCGTCGCAGCTTCATCAAGTGGAGCATCAAAGACATTCCATGAAATGAAGCAGCATGGCCACACATTTTCCAGCCTCTGAATCACTTGAGCAGGTAACTAAATAATGTAGGTACCATAATGAAACTTCTATTATGTTTCCGAGTGAAGTATAAGATTTCCCTTTTGCTGGGTGATAATGTGGAATAGCAGTAACTGAATAATTATCAGGTAAACCACTCAATGGAAGATAGGCCATCCTTGCAGTGCCGTTTCTAATGAGGATGGGTTTAATAGGAGCAAGTTTCTGACTCCTATGCTGAGCAAACAAGGCTGATCAGACTTGCTGCTGATTTACTAAAACTATTTTTGTCGTCTGTTGAGTTTCTTAATGTATGTTTGTAGGCATATCAATGAGAAGAAATGCAACATCAAACGTTTCAGAAAATTCTCTCTGGTTCGGGGGGTCGGGAGTTTACTCTTGTGTGTGAGGAATATGATAGATTTACCACCTGTGATCAGTAGTTGCATTATATGGACATGCCACAAACCTCTGTTTAACACCTTGTAGGTCTGGATGAAAAGGAATTGTTTAGGCACAGGGGTGAAGTTTCAGGGCTAATATTTTCTTTATGAACGTTTATTTCCTGCTTTTAGTGTTGGACATCCCATATAACGGCATGTTCTTTGCGGAAAGAAGACTTGGTCATAGAGTTTAATTACTATGCAGCTAGGGTCTAATTGTTTGTGCAAATTTTCTTGATTTACTTGTTCCTTTCTCTCTCTTTTCCAGTTATTTTGCTCAATAATTTATGCTTCCGGGTGGAAAAAACAGATTGTTCTAACAACAAATTACATGGGCAATTCAGAATCTCCAGGATATGATGTGATTTTAAAGCAATAAATCTTCTTTGCATGAACAACATACCCAATGTGATGTCACAAGTGGGGTCTGGGGTGGGTGGGCGTATTCAGACCTTATCCCTTACCTTTGTAGTGTAGGTTGTTATAAATCTGTGTCTGCTAATTTCCACTTGTTCCTTGGGTATTTCATATTCAGCAACTTCGCTCCTTGCAAATTAAATTATATGTCTAAGATCTTCCTGAAAATCCGTCATCTATGTGAAGACATAGGTTAGCTTGTTATAAAGATTTCTGCCTAATCATGTATTTAGTTCATCTTACACTCGTCCTCCGTTTGCTACTGTGCTTTCGGCAGATTGTAACAGATTTGTCTGATAAAAGTTGATATTTGCAGATACAAATGTACGTACAGACTAAGTTCATATTGAAGTCTCTGCTGATATGCATAGTAACTCAGGAAACAAGCAGTATGCATTTCCAGCTAAGAGATATTGAATTTGTAGGAAGCAAGCTTAAGAACCTTGATGCCTATCGATTTTTTTTCTTCATGTGTTGCTGACAACAAGTACTCTCGTTCAATAATGAGTATATGTATTTCTTTTGTGGGATGAATAGCAAATATAATGATTTGTTGTTAGTCAGGTTTATATATGTATGAGACCATTCACCCCGTCTACCTTATTTTGTCATGGACTAGTTGATCACAATATTTCATGAACAAGCGAGTAATTAAATGTGTTTATTCATTTCAAACAAGCATATGGATGTGTTGTTGGGCCAAAGTAGCCTCAAGATACTCTTACATGGTGTGATATTGTCTGTTTTGGGTTAAACTTGAACAGTTTTCTCAAAAGAATCTTACACCTTACATGTAGGTTTTTTTTATTTTTCGATGTGGGAATTAGTTCACACACCCGACAATCTCCTCCTTGAACTAAGTTTTCCAAATCATCTTCGTTTATAGGCTAATTTGGAGATCAATTGTGCACCCACAACATCTTCAAAGTATTTATGGACAACAAAGTTCGCTGCTACTTTGTGGTGTAAGCGTTTTTCAATCTCTGTGAAGAGGTATTGTACGAACGTAATAGACGACAGGGAAAGGTCATACAACCAAATTCCTACGTCATCATTCTGTCATCCTTACTCATCTCATCGAACCATTGATTTTGATACCAGTTGTTTGGCCAAAATAGCCAATGATATGTAATGACCCCTAAGGTTGTTATGGACAAACCGTGGAAGAAATTCGGTAAGAAAATGTTTGGAATGGTGATTTAAAAATTTTGGGTTGGGCTAGTCTCAGCTGAAATCTGAGCCAGATGAGGTCAAGGGAAATCCGAGAATAGATTGGGTAAAATGTCCAAGGTTTGGTCAGGTTTTCTAATAGATAAGACATTAAGGAAATCATAAGGATTTCTGGAATCAAATTCGGCTGAGTAGAACTCCGATATAGAACTTGTCGTGAATGGTTTAGTTTAGAACGTCAGGTTCGAAGGGAGTGTGTTGCGAAATGGGAACTTTTGCAGAGAACTCCAAATTTATATCCCATGTAATCTGCTACAGCGGGTTTCACTCTGCTATATCGGGGATAGTCGCAAGTTTATACAGAAATTTCCCCTAAACCACTCATAATTTTGCAAACACGTTTGGGAAAGAGAATCCTTGTTGGCTGACCTTAGGGGGAGTTTGACTTGAATTAATAATGGAAAGACCCTGGTTTGGGTAGGATGATCATGGAAATAGCCTGGGGTTAGGATTTGATTATAATTCGGTATTTTTAGGTCATTGTTCATTAATTATATATTTAGTTGT
Organism: Solanum tuberosum; assembly: GCF_000226075.1. Taxonomy (NCBI): domain Eukaryota; kingdom Viridiplantae; phylum Streptophyta; class Magnoliopsida; order Solanales; family Solanaceae; genus Solanum; species Solanum tuberosum. The sequence goes on along the minus strand of NW_006239094.1, from coordinate 884,472 downwards.
TATTTTAGACTAAGAAAAAGCTAGAAGTCAAAACATGGGGAATGTTTGGGTTCAATAGAACTTCCAAGGCTTGATTCGAGGTAGGTGATGGTTGTTTGTTTTCCCGTTTATGTTATATGTGCTTGTTAACTGCTTCACTAGTATTACATGCATGATATATGATTAGGGAAAAGGAAAGAGTATGATTTGAAATTAAATGTTGTCCATCGCATGCAATGAATGTGCTTATTTGGGTGTACAATTGTGGTTGATACTCGTTGTAGTTGTGATTGTGATGTGTGTTTGATGGTTGACTCGGGTGTCACGTCTGGTACATGATATCCCCATAGGTTGGCTCAGATACCATGCCAGGTATATACTAGCAGTTGGCTCGAGTACCACGTTGGTACACTAACAGTTTGTGTGTGGGTCTTGTGAGAAAAACCAGGTTGCCTTGTTGTGTAGTGGTTGTTCATGTTTGTTATGCATATCAACTCAGGGTGAGAACTGGGATTCCGAGCTATGTTATGATTGTGATTTAATTATATGTTATCTGTTTTATTAAGTTATGGGCATGTTCATATTTTGTATAAGTGGAACTAGCCGATGATCCTGCCAGTACAATGTGGTTGTGTACTGATACCGCATGTGCTATTTCTTTGTTAAGTACATGGCATATTCAGATGGTTGCTTCAATACCTCAACTGTGAGACGTGTGATATTTGAATACTAGGGTAAGTTGCTTCTTCCAGGCTGCCATGGATTCCTCTTTATCTTCTTAGTCCATCTCTTCAAACTTACAATTTTTGACTTATGTTTCTTGGTTTTTGGGGTTGCATACCTTATTCTAAACAATTAGATCTCGTAGACGACTTTCAGTTTCTAGGGGGTTTTCTTCCGCAAATATATGATAAGAATGACTTAAGATTTTATGCAAACTTGGTTTCGAAATTATAAAACTTGTCTTTCATTTTAAAATTGGTTATTTTGATTACTTATAGAGGATTTATTAGTAGTTAGTTGGTTCTCCCATCAGGGGTTAGTGTGGATGCCACTCATGGAGGATCAGGATCGTCACAAATTTGGTATCAGAGCACTAAGTTTGTTGATCTCGTCATATCAAAACAGGTCTAGTAGAGTCTTGCGGAATGGTACAGAGATGTCTGTACTTTTCTTCAGGAGACTACAAGACTTTATGAAATTTCTCTTTTGTCTTCCTTCTTCGTGCTATAACTTAATTTCAGAGCCCTAGGTTTGTTGATCGTACCAAAACATGTCTAATTGAGTTTTGCGGAACGATACGTAGACATTTGTACTTTTCTTCAAGAGGGTACATAAATTTATGAAATTTCTCTTCTTTCTTCCCTTTTTCGTACTATCACTTAATTGCAATTGGTATCTGGCGATCCAAATTGATATCTAACCTTCTCCACTCTTCTGTCCTAGATTATTGATACTAGGTGTAACAACGTCAGAGTACTAGTTCTAGTGGTGGAACCGACAAGCAGAGGCAGAGGTAGAAGTATGAACAAGGGGAGAGGGAGGGCGACACCCGCCAAGGGTGGAGCTTGAGAAGCGGTTGGGCTAAGGACAACGACCCCTCCCCTACCCTAGAAACGTGTTGAGGAAGAAATTTAGGTTCAGATTAAGGAGGATGTTGAGTCAGAGGTGGAAGCACATGTTGAGGGGTACAAGTCTTCCTCCTATGTCTTCTGAGGTGGTTCAACAAGTGTTAGATTTTCTGAGTGGATTGGTCCATACTGGAGACACTCTTGTTGAACCAATTACTCAAGTCCTAGGTACTCATCCTATTGCTACTATAGCCCCATGAATGGATGAGGCTTCAGGTACAGAGACCTTCTTATGTTCGGTGTTAGGTCCCGTTATGACTCGAATTGAGCATGGGACATTGACTAAGTTTCACAAACTGAAGCCTCCAGTATTCCATGGTATAGAGAGTGAAGATGCTTTTGATTTCATTCTGAATTGTTATGAGAGATTGCGAAAATTGGGTATTGTACATCAACATGGGGTAGAGTTTGTTACCTTCCGGTTGCAGATTGTAAGAAGGATGAGTTTATGGCTCTCGAAAAGGCAGCATGCTAGTAGTAGCATATGAGGTTAACTTTCATGCATTGTCTCATTTCACTAATCAGCTTGTGAGCACCGAGGAGGAGAGGATTTGTTTTTTTGTTAAGGGCCTAAGTTCTGAGATTGAAGTGTTGTTAGTGCACATGACTTCGACAAGAAAGAGCTTCAATGATGTGACTGACTATGTAAAGAAACTTGAAGGAGTTAGGAAGATGGGTGGGCTAAAACATTGGGTAAGAGGTCCAAGAATGTGGGAAACTAGAATGGTTCCTATTCAAAGGGTTTTGGTCAACAAGTGTATTTAGCTCGCCCTATTCAATCCACTTTACCGACTTCTATGGGTGGTTGTTCAAGGGTCACACAATAGTCTTCGGCCTAGGGTGGTCAAAAAGCTTCCTACTCTTTATCCAACAGGTTTTCACTTGACTAAGGATGCTTCAAATGTGGTGAGATGTGTCACTTCAAAAGTGAATGTCCTTATCTTCTAGCAGGTAAGAAAGTACAGCAACAGACTAGAGTTGTAGTTCCATCAGGTAGAGGTGGTAATGTGAAGATGCCTATGAGGTGAGTGAGGTAAAAATCAAGGATGTCATGGGGGCAGAGAAAATGGTAATGCTGGGAGAGGAGTGACGCAGCCAGGTCGAGGGTTTGCTCGGAAAGATGATAGAGCCCAGTGTTACGCCTTCCCAGACACGACTGAGGCTAAGGCATCAAATGTATTGATAACAGGTAATATTCTTGTCCGTGACAATATGGATTCTATCGTATTTGATATGGGTCCCACTATTAATATGTGCCTGTTAAATTTGCATTGGGACTTCATTTGACTTGTGATATTCTTGATGTCAATGTTCATGTTTCTACCCCAGTTTGAGAGTCTATAGTAGTAACCCATGTGTGCCGTTTTTTCTCTGTGATGTTTATGAGTCTTCAAACTTAGGTAGATTTTGTCATTCTGGATATGCTGGACTTTAATGTTATCTTGGCTATGACTTAGTTGTCTCCTTATCATGTTGTTTTGAACTATAATTCTAAGACAATAACTCTAGAGATTCTGGGTAGGGATAAATTAGAGTGGGAAGGTGTGTACAGACCCAAGCCAATAAAAATTATATCCTAAGTGGGGACAGGTTGTTTAGCCTACTTAGTTCATCTCTGGGATGATAGTGGAGAGCCCCCTTCTATTGAGTCAATTCCTGTAGTTTCACAATTTCTAGAGGTGTTCCTTACGGATTTGTCAGGTATGCTTCCGTAAAGGGATATTGAATTTTACATAGATTTAGAACTGAGAACTTGTCCAATTTTTATCCCTCATTATTGAATGAGGCCGACAGAGTTGAGTGAACTCAAGACTCAATTTCAAGTGCTTCTAGATAAGGGGTTTGTTCTTCCTAGTTCATCGCCTTGGGGTGCGCCAGTGTTGTTTGAGAAAAAAATGATGGTAGTATGAGGATGTGCATAGACTACTAATAGTTAAAAAAAGATTACTACCCAAACTAAGTACTCATTATCTCACATAGATGATCTTTTATACCACTTTCAAGGTGCTTCAGTGTTCTCAAAAATCGATTTGAGGTCGAGGTACCATCAACTAAAGATCAGACTTGAGAACATACCAAAGACAACCTTTAGGACTCGATATGGACATAATACCATGTTTTCAAAGTGTGAATTTGGGCTGACTTCGGTGACCTTCTTAGGACATGTGGTTTTGAAAAAAAGGGTGATGGCAGATCCCCAAAAGATAGAAGTAGTTAAGAATTGGGTTCGGCCTCGTTCTGTGACTGAGGTTAGGAACTTTGTGGGTCTTGCTACTTACTACCGCGGATTTGTCAAGAACCTTGCTTCCATTCCTACACATCTGTCTAGATTGACTCAAAAAGAGGTGCCTTTTTTGTGGTCTGACCAGTGTAAGAAGATCTTTGATAACACTTAAATTACTAAAACAATTCGAAGAGTAAGCCTTACTTAGCAATAAAATTACCCAAAAAAGAGAGTTGGGGTCGAATCCCACAAGGGGTGATATAATGCAATGAATTCAATTTGGAAATTAAAAATGCAAACTGATTCATTGTAGTAATTAGAACAAGTGGGTTGATGATTCCACCAAATTTACTAAAATGATTTTTGGTATCAGTTATCACAATTAAACTAAAAACAAGGATTCAAACAAATAAGACACGATCTAGGGGTGTAGCCGTGTAGGGATTGGTATTGATGTCAAATAGGAGTACAAGTGTTTTCTCAGTAATGCTATATGAACATGGATAAGTTGGGTAATCTTCAATGACACAAATCTTCTTTCAATCTCAAAGCATCATATCATAGAATCTTCTTTCGGTCCCATCTATGTGAATCATAAATCAACCTATTACCTTACTAAATTTTATCTTTTGAGTAGATTTGGAAACTAGGATTGAACCGCAATTTTTCTTTCGATCAAACTATAGAAATCAAACCTAAATTGCATGCATCAATTTATTTACCCACTTCAATTAATCTCTTTCGAGCATCAATTGTATATCTAGACTAGGATTAAGTTTGCAACCTTAACCCATAAATTAACCCATGCAAAAAAACTCAAATCCATGGATGTACAGCAATAAAATAGAGCAAGACACAAGACCCACTAAATTAAATCAACACCCAACCCCATAATCACACCCCTAGATTTGGGGTTTTAGCCAAACATCATAAAAAGGAAAGAAATTATACCAATGATGTTCTCAACTATTAATGTGTTGATGATAAGCAATAATCTTCAACATCCACTTCAATTTCAACCCTCAATTGTCAATTACAAGAGTGTTTGAAAATCCCAAAACTAAGTAAAGAGTCTATTTCTCAATATCCAAAATGAAGTAAAACTTGTAGTAGACTAACAATGAATTATGGAAAGATTTCCTCTTTATTTTCTGTTCTCTCTCTTTTGGGATATTTATATTTTCCCCAAAAAATAGTTTGAAATTCCCTGTGCAACGCACGACGAAGTTAGTCGGGCTCGCTCTTCTTATTCGGCAGAGCATCCTTTGCTCTTCACCTCACCCTTATTTTTCTTTAGGCTTCATGTGTTTGAAACTCAGTTGGAGAACTCAATTGATTTAATCTTTTACATTCGGTGGATCACCGATTCTTCACCTTGTTTTCCCATTCAGTCTTCATTTTAACTCAGGAGTCTGTAACCTTCAGCGATGGAACTTTTAGCTCGCCCAATGACTTCACCAAATCGCCGTTCTTACTTTGGTTCGCAGACCTATCATGAATATTACCAAATGTGCACACTATTACTTTGGGTCAGGTATGGCATGTTGGGTGATCCGCCCTTTTCGTTAGGCAATTGTCAGCTGGGAGTTTACTTTCCTTTCAATTTTTTTGGGTTCTTTTTCATTAATTCATCCTTGCCTTGTCTTTTAGCCTTCATAGCTTCAAAATATCAAAATATCATTAGATAAGGACATAAATAGGCATTGAGGATACTATTTATTGAAATAAAAAGGCTTCAAATTAGTGGAAATCTACCACTCATCAACACCCCAAACTTAAGATTTTCCTTGTCCTCAAGTAAATCAAGAACACAATTAGTTCAACAAAGGTGTATACACCGTTCTCATATGTACTTCCATCACAAGGACACTACAAAGTATATGCAATATCTAAATTATGATCAAGAAGCTTCATATGATGACTACCTGGTATCAATACAAGCTCAAGCTCACCCATCCTCTATAATAATGCAACACCATGGTACAACAAAAGTATTTAAGTGTCTTCACATAAAAATCGATTCAATGCTCTCAAAAATCACATCAATAAAGAAGTTAGGAACCAATACAACACTAACTCTCCTAAAGAGAAATACATGTAAGCTTCATCCTATAGGTTTGCCCATATTTTTAAATCATCACACAACCTAGTTTAAGCAAGATCTCAAGGGTCTTTTAGGCTTGTAATGGGGCTGAGGGTAAAGGCATGGTAAATTTGGGTCAGTAACTTCACCTTTTCAAAGCACTGTTGTACTCATCTTCACCTCTTCTCAAATTCTTTACATTCTTTTCATTTAGAGACTCAAACCTCTATTTTGTTTCACTCAATTTATTGGAAATCCCTTTTATTTAATCACAACCTTCTTTTTCATGTTTTTTCTCACTTCTTTTTTTATAAGGAGGAGAGGTTGAGTCTCACTTTTCTCATTACTTTTTCACTTGGCTTTCTTTTCTCCTTCCTTTCGACACTCCCAACTTAGGATTTTGGCCTAAGTTGGCTATTCAAACAAGTCAATGCTTAGAAAATAATTTATGGGTGAGAAGTTAGGAACATATTTGGCTCAAAAGGTTTCAACAAGGTTGACGACAAATGGTTTAGGCTCAAATGGTGCCAAGATGGTTGCACACCCTCACAAGGTAGTCACTAAAGGTATGAAGTTTTTGTTTTTGGGTTCCCTCTCAAAAGTTTTGCCCAAGATCATTTCTTGCATTTACCAAGGCTAGACAATTAAACTAACAAGGCAAATTCATCAAAAGCATGCTTTCAAGTAGGGCCTCACCACACATGACACTTCAAACACAGTCATTTAACACAAATTTACAAAATTAAGAAGCTAGTGTGCGATGTTCATTGCAAGGCTCACATCAATACACATCTAGTCAACACAAGAATAAAAACGATTATTCAAAAGTAAAGAAACATTGATTTCCTCTTGCAATGCCAACACAAGACACATATCTCATCATGAGCACTATCCAAGATAGCGATATTGGACAAAATTGATCCCCGAATATCAACAATGACTTCACAAGCAATAACAATCATCACAACTCCAAAACTCATGGGGCAATGGATATAGAGATTAAGCGAAATTGAAACCAACCAAATATCATATAGAAAACCAAAATACAATTGAAATAATAAAATACAATCAAAAAAAGGGAATATAGGCACATTCACCTCACTCCACCAAAAAAAATTAGTAGTGTCCTGAATGCTATCAAAATATAAGTACGGAAGGATAATGAGTAAAAGGTCCCCCTGACAGGCTATGTTTGTGAAGAAATCTGATCCTAAGGCTCAGAGGGAATGGCATCATCTCAGGCATCAGTACCCAACATCTGACACAGAAGACAACATAGTAGCATCAATTGAGTCATAAGTGTCTGGCACATAGGGAGGAGGAATAGTTGAGTCTAAAGAACAGACCCCACTAGTGCCAACCATGGAAGTCTCCAGACGAGAGCTCTCCAAAGTTGTGTGCACTATTAACTCTTCGATATCATGTAGATCTACTAGGACCTCAGCACTAACCTTCTCATCATCTCTCTGAAATTCAACCTCATTTGTCTCCTCAGCTGTATCATCCTCAACCTCATCATCAACTCCCTCAGCATCATCAGTGTTCGCTGCTCAGCTACCCCCAATAGGTCAATCATCTCTTGGCTTAATAAGAAGCACAACCTCGGGCATTTTGGGAAAGGGAAGATCACACCACAACATCAAAATATTTGTGGACTTCAGTTGGTCCTTATCCATCCAAAGAGAATCTATGTCACTCTTCAACTCAGTCAAGTCGATAGAACTACCCTCACACTTCTCTCTTTCTCCTCAACTCTACTTGTAAGGTTGTCCAACCTCTTCCCATACGAAGCCAGAGTGGCCCTGTGGCTCACAACCTTAGCCCTAACAGGGTACATAGTAACCTTAATCTCCCTAGCAATAATCTTGGGCATCTCTCTCAAGTATGGATACCCTAGCATCCGCAGAATGAACAAAATTTCCCATATGATAAATCAAGTTCTGAGTCAATGGAGGCCGAGATGCAGGGGTAGCTGTAGTCGACGTTGATGGTGTAGAAGAAATAGAAGGCACAGACGAGGGCAGAGTGATACATGAAGGCTCCACCAAAGGAGCGGGATGAGTAGTGTCTGACTCTAGAGCAGTGGGATCCACTGCCAGTGTGGTGTTAGGTGGTGGCAGCTTACTTATGGATGCATCATCCCTCAGATAGTCAGCCTTTATCCTCCTAATGTCACTAGATGAGGCTGGGGTCACCCGACCGTCAGATCTCTCTTGGAGTGTCACTCTGGTTGCCTCACAGAGTTGTGTGATCAAAATAGGAAAGTAAAGAAAGTCTGGTCTTGTTGTTCTTGCATGAAAATCTCCTCCTATGTGATGGCACCAACATGGACATCCTCCTAGTCGATAATATTGCCAACCAATACGACTTTTTGATGTTGGAGGATAGAATCATTCAGGAATGCTACTTATAAACCCGAACCAAAACAGAGAGGCGATGTTGATGTCCATTTTTCAATCCTTGCCCCATTAGCCATCCATTGGGGAGTAATGTCGGAGATTAAGGGTGCCAACCATCACTTTAATGCATCCAAGTTGTGCTTCATCTTCAACTTGTACATTTTGCCCTTGTTGCCTTTTGTGCCCAAAATATCATTAATGGCACTCGCATGACATTGCACCTTTTTCCCTCAGACTTTGACTTCCTTAAAGGGTTTCTACACAACACCCTTTCTCTTCTTAGGCAACGCCTTTGCATAGGTGGCATAGAACTCCTGAACCTACGATGGGACATATGGGAGTCTGGGTTTTGCAGCTACTTAGATGGTATTTATTTCCTCTTGTTTTTCACCACTTTCTTAGGTGCTTCACTCTCACGCGTAGAGGCACGCAGAGTGGCCTACTTCTGCTCAGGAGGCTCATGTATTACTACCTCTATTCCTTTTTAGAGGAGGAAACTCGTTCTCATAATCAAAGGACACCACTCTTTTTCCTTTAGAATTTCCTATTTATTGCAAGGCACAACATTTCAAAACAAAGATCGAGTGAAGGTTAATTGAACAGAAGTATACAAAAATCACAGTTAAAAATATGTTCTGAGGCTCGCTGAATGGAAAGGCGATTTGGTTAACAAGTTAGGTGAGCTCAGGTGAGCTCGCCAAAGTTGGAAACACAAAATGAAATTTCACTCATGCATGATAGGTAGTGTTAACTCCAACTTGGTGATCCGCTGGTTGGTTTCGGTGTTCTAAGACAAGCCTACCGAATGTGATAGTGCAAAATAAATTAGGACCAGTCATAAGGGAGATGTCAACTCCAACTTGGTGATTTGCCGATTTGGTTTCGGTGAGCTAAGATAAACCCCATAAATGTGACAGGACCCAAGTCACAAATTCAAACTAAAAAGGCGATTGGGCGTTATTCGGCGATTCACCTAATCAGCTTGGCGAGTAAGACAAGCCCGTCAAATAGGTAATTTCAGCCCAATGCTTATTATTCTAAAATCAAACACAAAAATGAAACACTAGAAATTTTACAAGTTACCCAAATGCTAATCTGCCCCAGGGTACTTAGAATTCCCCAAATTTTCAAAAGTATTGCCAAATCGAAGATTTACCTTCAAGAAAGATGTCACCATATCTATCATTGGGGTAATACAAGTTTAAAGGACAACACTGGGCTAATCAGACTTCACCCAAGCCAAATTCAATACATACCCATTCAATATAATAATATAATTTCAACTTTTACATTCATAATAAATTTTAGTAGGTTCAGGCACAAAATCAGTTATCCTAGTTCATGGGCATCATTCAATCAACAGAAATTAAGCTACCCACATGATTCTAACAACACAAAATCAATAATAACAATTAACCCAGTCAACATGCATCAATATAAAACAAGGGCAACAAAAATAATCTCGAGAACCAACCTTAGACAAACACAAATAACGACAATGAGGGAGAAAGGGTTTGGGGTTGAAAATCATAGTTACTCACTCACTCCAAGCAAGCAAATCAACGCACATTGAACACACACTAGTATTTAGGTAAATGATTAAGAGTTTAGGAAGTGAAAATGCACAAAAAGATCAAAAGGCATCTTTTAAAATTTGAAAAGACTTTTGACCTTTTTATGTTAGGCGCATTCGGTGGTGTGAAACTAACGTTGAAAAATGTGTTCGACAAATCGACGAAGGATCTTATGCTCACTGATGATGCCCGAACAAATACCAAATGTGAAATTCAACTCGACGGACCCGATGTAGTTCACCTAGTGTTATTCGGTGAATCCCCAAATAGGTCTCTACACACCGATGTTGACAGCATCATTTTACAAAATAATTGTTTCAAAAGGTGAACATGAAAATGTCCGCTAAACCATTTCGGTGCATCACCGATCGGGTACTTGCATCTCCCAATGCATTATTTTCATCCTTTAGACTTCATCTCAACCTGCACTCGTAACACATGTTATTAAAAGCAATAAAATAAACTTGGGTTGCCTCCCAAGAAGTGTCTTATTTAACGTCGTGGCACAACACCGTTCTTACTCATCAACAGCTATATTTGGGGTTGGGGATGGTTTCACTAGGCAACGTTCCATTTTGCCTTTGATTTAGATTGGCAGAGATCTGACACATTTAAGTCTCCAACTGCTTGATTGACACGGAATGAGAAGTAATTGTTTGAGTCAAAGTGGAGAAGTCATTTTTCAAATCCTTCAATACTTTTTCGAACCCTTCAACCTTGTTGAAGGGTCTTGTTAGCATACCATCAGTTTTGTTTCCCTCATGCCCAGCTTGTTCTTTTGGCTTGGAACGATCATGAGGTGGGATATATCTATCTGTTTCAGCTTCACGATATCTCCAATTACCACTTCGATCTCTCCAATCTTTCAAACCATTATCTCTTTCCTTAACCAACCTTGGTTCCCACCCGATCGATGATATTTTGGATGAGAGCCCCCCCCCCCATTTGGTTCCCCATATTGATTGTACAATGTATCAAATTTGGCATCCTCCGGGAACTACCCACTGCTTGTTCCAACTATGTTTACCATTTTGAATCCACCACCCATGACATGTTTAGATAACAAATCGAGTTGAGTCACCATCTTGGTCATGTTTTCATCATGCTCATGGTTATTTTCTATTTGTTCATTACTCATACTCTATTGTAGAGGAGATACTTGATCCTCTCTAGTATGCCATGCTCGGTTAATCCTAGTCATATAATCAAGCAACATTGTTGCTACACCAAACTGTTGTCGCACTAGCCCACCTTGGATAAGTTTATCAACCATCCCTTTTTTTACCAAGTCAAGGTTACAATAAAAGTATTGCAACAATAAATTTTCTAGAACGTCATATGTTGGACATTGTAGCAACAACTTTTGAAACCACAACCAGGTCTCGTGAAGAGGTTCACCTCTCACACTTTTGAAGTTCTGGATGCTAGCTCTCAGATTTACCATTTTTGTTGGGGGGGGGGAGAGATATCTTGAGGAACGCTTCGTTTAGTTCCTTCCATGAGTGATAGAATCATTTGGTCACTCGGCTAGCCATTTAGTTGCTTCCCACATTAAAGAGAAAGGGAACAACCTCAACCGAATAGATTCTTGTGAGATGTTCTTAGAGACGAAATTCCCACAAATATCCATAAAATTTTGGAGATGTTCATGGGTATTCTCGAGCAAGACGTCCAGACATTCCTCTCATTCGGAGAAATTGTTACATAGTTTCAATTACATGGAATATACCGCTCCCAGTAGTAGTAGGTACCTGAATTGCTCATTTGCTTTCAACGACATTCATATGCATGTCGTTCATATCTCTAATGTTATCATTCTGCTCATAGTGACTAATAGGGGTGTAAAAAATTAGCCCAAACTTAATAACCCGCCTATACTTTTATGGGTTGGGTTCAACATAATTTAGATTTGGGTCAGTTTTCAACCCAATCCAATAAACCTATTTTAAATTAATTTTGAGTTGAGCCCAATACATTCTCCACTTCAACCCGCTTCTTTAAACCTATATTCTAAAGTTAACCCGTTGCTCTCACTTCTTCACAAAAAGATCACAATAAATTTCATGGAGTTCTTCTTTGATTTTGGTTCCGACCATCTATCTCACTTGGTGCAATGAAAGTCCAAGTCGATTTTTTTAGGTTCGAACCATCTTTCTCTCATTAACAAGATTCAAGCTTTCTCTCACTTTTTCTTTTGGGTTTCAACTACTTCCCAGATTCAAGTTTCAATGAGTTTAAATTGATTTTTCTGTGACTTCTATGCTAATTAGAGGTTTTTATACTGTTGTATTCTTGTTAATTTCAATTGGGTTTTCGTTATTTTTTAATGGATATAAAGTTTAGTATTGGGTTGATAAGGTAGAAGGTAGTACCTAGAAGAATTTGTGTTTTTTTGGTAAACAAGACATTGTTGCAGTAAACTGGACATTTTTATATTGATTTTGTGTTTATCTTTTGTAGGCTTTTAACACTTGTTATGGATCATAATATTGAAGCATCTATTGGAGAGGTTCAAGAGAGTGCAACAAGTTCATCAAAACGAAGAAAACAAATATGTGAAGCATGGGATTTTTATGAGAAGTTTCCACGGGATATGAATGAACATAACAGATTAAGAGCAAAATGTAAAACATGTGGACTTGTGTTGCTGGCTGACTCGACTTCGGGATCTTCAAATTTAAATCAACATCACTCGATACGCCAATAAAAGTCAAACATTCAAGGTACGCCATTAGATCATGAACAATATCGTGAAAAGATAGCTAGGGCTATAGTTAGACATAATTATCCTTTTAACTTTGTGGAGCATGAAGGAATTAGGGATATCATTTCTTCTTCAATCCTAATGTTAAAACTTTTTCAAGAAATATCGCAAGAGCTGATATATGTAAGCTGTACGAGAATCATAAAGAAATAATAAAGGATGAACTTGCAAGTATTTCTAGTAGAATTTGTTTGACAACTAACTTATGGACTTCAATCACCTATGATGGTTATATGTACGTAACAGTTCATTATGTTGATATAAATTGGATTTTGCAAAAGAGAATTTTGATATTTTTTCACGTGCCTCCTCCTCATAGTGGTCCCGTTCTAGGTCCAAAATTGATCAATATGCTTACAGAATGGGCAATTGAGAAGAAAATATTTTTGATAACCGTAGATAATGCACGTTATAATGAAGGCATTGTAGAGAGGTTGATCTAACATTTTTATTTGATGGATTCTCTACTTTGTGATGGAAAGTTTGTGCATATTCGATGTGCAAATCACATATTAAATTTGATTGTTAAGGCAGGTTTGAAGACAATTGAAACTTCGGTATGTAACATTAGGGAAAGCATCAAATATGTTAAAGGTTCAGAGGCAAGAAAAATAAAATTTGTAGGGTGTATTAAGAACCTCGGCTTGAAATTGAATGGGAAGGTACATCAAGATGTATTGACGAGATGGAATCCCACATTTTTTATGCTTAATAGTTATATTCCCTATCGTCGTGCATTTTCTGATTTTAAGGTACTTGATGCTGACTTTAGATGTTGTCCTTCAGAAGAGGACTAGGTTAAAGCTAAATGGATTTCTATGTTTTTGAAGCCTTTCTATGAAGTCACTACTTTGTTTTCAAGAAATTACTATCCTACTGCCAATATATATTTTCATAAAATTTGGAAAATTCATATGATGATAATTGAAGAGAAGCAAAGTGAGGATCCTAATATCAAGGAAATGGCAATTGAAATGGAAACTAAGTTTAAAAAATATTGGCAGCAAGACTATAGCCCGATTGCTTCAATGGCGGTAGTCCTTGACCCTTGATACAAGTTAAAACTTGTAAAATTTGGCTTCACCAAACTTGATCCACTCACTTGTATTCAAAAGGTCAAAGTTGTTGAGGATAATATGCATGCATTATTCAAAGAGTACTTGAAAAATTCAATTATTGATGTTGATATGGTGGAAAGTAGTAGTGGTAGAGGTGATGTTGAAATGATGGATGAAATGATGGATGATATAGAGGAGTATGATATTTTTGAAAGCCAATGAGAACTTGGTTCAGAAAAGACAGAACTAGATTTCTACTTGGAAGAGCCCGTGTTGGTTCGCAAAGGAAATGAAGATTTGGATGTACTTAAATTTTGGAGAGATAATAGAATTAAATATCCAGAGCTTTCATTGATGGCACGTGGTTTGCTAAGTATTCCTATCACCACTGTTGCATCTGAGTCTGCATTTAACATTGGGGTCGTGTTATTGGTAGATATCAAAGTTCAATATTACCCGAGAATAAAGAAGCAAAGTTGTGTTCGTGAGATTGGATTTATGGTCATCATGGTAAAATCTTGTCAATTTTTTAATGAAACACTTTCTGTATCTTGATAATTTGTCTCTAACATATATATTTGTAGCTTCTATTGACTCTGAAAAAGAAGATGGCATTGCAATAGACGTGGATAAAATTGCGACTAAAATATTTAATTAGTTTGGTGATATGTGCATCCTTCAAGTATATGCTTAACTTATTCCTTCTTGTAACTACTCCTCTAGCTATGTCTATGAGAAATTTATCATTTTTGTGTTGGATGGCTGGCTGCTTGTGTATGTATGTAGTGTATTCAGGTGTTCACTTTCTGTATGTCTGGAGTGTGTATATAGTGTATGCAGGTGGCTATTTTGTGTATATAACCAGTGTATGTTGCTTTAAGCCACCAAAAGTATTCAGACACCCTTGATTTCGTAATAGTCTTTCTTTGATTGCTGCAGGTTTACTTCAAGTCTTTCTTTGTTATTTGTGCACAAAGTAGGGACTTTTGAATTTCTAGTTTTTTAAAATCAGCTATTTGAGTCATTAGTTAAGAGTGGAAGAACTGAGTATTTCTATAAATTCAATAACATATTTGAGCATTTTCCCTTTATAATTCAATTATTCCGTTTCTCAAAACAGACTCGACATGTTTTGGACTGTTTGTATTTCTTGTCATGTTTAGTATGAGTATCATAGCAAATGGGTGAACAAAAGACTGTCCTGTTAGAACTGTCATGGCCCCGAAACTAGTGCCTATCCATATAGAAAATGGCCATTGTGTGCTGGAGAATGGATATGGAAGTCATGGTTGTGGCGTTACATATGTCTCATCAACGCCTATTTGTTCTGTGAGTAATGATTCTGGACATGTCTCTAACAGTTGTAAGCTAATGTTTTATCTATGTCTCTATTCTGGCATATATTACTTGCAGAACTATGTTATGAATCACGATGTAGGAAACTGAGACGATTCTATGACATACTGCTTGTGTACAAAAAGAACTTAAGCGCGTCTGAAATTCTCGAGTTTGATATCAAGCATAGAGAAGATCACATAATCTAGAAAACATAGTACTAAGAATGAAAAACAAAATGAAGAGATGATAAACTGTAGACACTTCAACGATGTACTTCAAGTTGACTTGTGCTTTTCAAATGGATCTTGGTATGTCTGTGGATGATTTTCTATATGTATGGATATGTTTTAGTTTCTAGCTCTGAGGCCTTGCAAAGACAATTGCAACAGCTTTTCCATCAACATGAATATGGTCTTGCTCAAGCTTTTATTGATGCATTACCTGTCTTTGTGTACAAAAAAGTTGTTGATGGTCTTACTAAAGAACTCTTTGATTGTGTTGTTTGTTTGTGTGAATTCTCTGAAACGGACAAGTTTAGATTACTCCCAACTTGCAGCCATGCTTTCCATATCAACTGCATAGATACATGGCTCTAAACAAATTCAGCATGCCCCTTATGTAGAGGAACCCTTTCTGATCCCGAATTCTTAATAGGTTTTGATTTTGATTTTGATAGCCCCATAGAAGAAATGGATGTGCTGGTAATAGAGATCATGTGTTATCTGCTGCTTAGAAAACAATTGACATTGAGGAAGTTGCAGTTGATAAAGCAACCTTTCCTGTTAGACTTGGTAAAGAATATGTTTCACTGATCCAATTGCAGAACTTGATACATTTTATTTGGAAGTTTTGTTATTGTCATATATACAAACAAATGTAGTATTGTTCTGTGGTTTTAAAGTTCATATAATACCACTTGTTTGCTATTTAATATTTTGTTATTGTTTCTACTTAATATCATGTTGTATTGCTACTTATATCGTGTTATTATTGCTACTTAATATCGTGTCGATTTTTAATGTCGTGTTGTATTATTTTTTAATATCGTGTTGTATTTCTACTTGCTACTTAATATTGTGTTGTATTATTCTAAGGTATTGCTTAGATTAAGCGGGTCAAACTGGGCGGGTCATGACCCAACCGGGGTTTTAGCCCATTTGAGCCCAAAGTAAATTTGGGCGGGTTATAACCCAACCCACTTTTTCATGCATCCCATTTTAACCTCTTCAATTTCAGCCCAACCCTCCCATATGACACCCCTAGTGACTAGCATCGTCACTTCCTTCTTCGCTCATTGTTCCACCTGTGATTAGGGCACAACAACAACACCAAACAACAATCTACTACAAACAAACAAGTCCACACACTAACTTCACAAACTGAATTTCTTAGCCATCATTCCTTGGTAGTGACGCCATTTTTTACTACACTCAAATTACTCTCAAACAATTAGAAGAGTAAGTGTTCGTTAGCAATAAAATTACTCAATAAGAGAGTTGTGGTCGAATCCCACAAGGAGTGATATAATGCAATGAAATCAATTAGGAAATTAAGAATGCCAACCAATTTACTGTAGTTATTAGAACAAGTGGGTGGATGACTCCACCAAATTTACTAAAAGGGTTTTTGGTATCAGTTATCATAATTAAACTATAAACAAGGAGCCAAACAAGTAAGAGATGATCTAGGGGTGTGGGATTGGTATTGATGTCAAATAGAGGTACAAGTGTTTGTTGAATAATGATAGACCAATATGGATAAGCTGGGTAATCTTCTTTCGATCTCAAAGCATCATATCATAGAATCTCCTTCCGGTCTCATCTATGTGAATCAAATCAACTCATTAACTTACTAAAATCTCTCTTTCAAGAAGATTCAACAACTAGAATTGAACCACAATTTCTTTTTCGAGCAAACTATAGAAATCAAACCTAAATTGCATGTATCAAGTTATTCACCCACTTCAATTGATCTCTTTCAAGCATCAATCAAAGATATAAATTAGAATTAAGTTTGCAATCTTAACTCATAAATTAACTCCATGTTGTATAACTCAAATTCATGGATGAACAACAATAAAATAGAGCAAGACACAAGACCACTAAATTAAATCAACACCCAACCCCATAACCACACCTCTAGATTTGGGGTTTTAGCCAAGAATCATAAAAAGGAAAGAAATTATACCTATGATATTTTCAGCCATTAATGTATTGATGATAAGCAATAATCTTCAACACCCACTTCAATTGCAACCCTTAATTGTCAATTACAAGAGTATTTCAAAACCCCAAAACTAAGCAAGGAGTCTATTTCTCAATATCCAAAAAAAAGAGTAAAAAGTGCAGTAGACTAACAATGAATTATGGAAAGATTTCCTTTTTTTTCTCTTTTGGATTATTTATAGTTTTCACAAAAATTAGTCCAAAATTCTATGTGTGACACACTCGGTGATGTTAGTCGGGATCGCTCTTCTGATTCGATGGATTGTTGTTTGTTCTTCAACTTACCCTTCATTTGCTTTAGATTTCATGTGTTTGAACCTCACTTGGAGAACTCAATTGAGTCAGCCTTTTCCATTCGGCAGATCGCCAATTTATCACCTTGTTTGCCCATTCAGCCTTCATTTTAACTTAAGAGTCTGTTACCTTCGGCGATGGAACTTCTAGATCACCTAATGACTTCGGCAAATCAACATTTCTACTTTGGTTTGCCGATCAACCTTGAATATTTTCAAATGTGCACACTATCACTTTGGGCGAGGTCTATCCTGTTGGGCGATCCACTTTTTTGGTTAGGCGATTATCAGCTGGGAGTTTACAATCCTTTCAATGTTTTTGGGATCTTTTTCATCATTCATCCTTGTCTTGTCCTTTAGCCTTCATAGCTACAAAAAATCAAAAATATCACCAAATAAAGACATAAATAGGTATTGAGAATACTATTTATTGAACTAAAAAGACCTTAGATGAGTGGAAATCTACCACTCATCAATCTTTCAATAGATTAAAGACACTTTTGACTACGGCTCCTATCCTGTCATTTCCAGTGGAATAAAAAGACTTTATTATGTTTTGTGATGCTTTTCACATTCAAGTTTGGATGCTCTGTTGATGCAAGATAAGGATGTTATGGGGTATGATTAAAGGCAATTGAAGGTCCATGAGAGGAACTACCCAAACTAATTTAGATTTGGCAACAATAGTGTTTGCACTTTAGATCTTCTTATACTATCTTTATGATGTTAAATGTCAGGTGTTCATAGATTATGATAGTTTACAAAATGTGTTTACTCAGAAGGACTTAAATTAGAGGCAGGGGAGGAGTTGTCAAAATACTATGATGTAACTATTCAGTATAATCTAGGCAAAGCCCATGTGGTGGTAGACGCATTGAGCCAGAAGATAGTTAGCATGAGAAGTTTGGCTTACTTGTGGTGTTTAAGCAACCCTTAGAAAGAGAGATTTAGATTCTAGAATCTATGTTCATGCGGTTGTGGGTTTCAGGAAATGGTAACCCTTATCAAGAGAGATTTAGATTCTAGAATGTAAGTTCATGCGGTTGTGGATTTTAGGAAATGGTGGAGTGTTGGCAATATTGAGTTCAAGCCCACATATATACAGAAAATCAAGGCTAAACTATTTGAGAATGAGAATTTAAACAAGCCTAAGGAAAAGGTGGTGTATAGGGAGACTCCGGATGCTACACTGGACGTAAGTGGAGTGCTTGGCTTCAAAGAGAGGATTTGTGCTCCTCGGATTGAAGACTTGGTCCAAAAAGGTATTCGATTCATCCAAGTGTAACCAAAATGTATCTAGATTTGAGGCAACTTTATTTGTAGTCTGGGATGAAAAATGACATATTTAAGTAAGTGTCTAAGTGTAAGAACTGACAGTAGGTAAAGTATGTGCACCGGAGGCCTGCAAGATGTCTTTAAAGGATGCTCATTCCTGAGTTGAAGTGGAAAGGATAGCCATGGACTTTCTGCCGGTCTTCCTAAGATTTTGGAAAATTATGATTCCATCTTGGTTAATTGTTGACAGGTTGACTAAATCGGTCCATTTCATTCTAGTTAAAGTAGACTATAACTCTCAACAGTTGGGCAAGATTTATGTCAAAGAGATAGTAAAGTTGCACGGGGTGCCCCTTTCTATCATCTGAGAAGAGGTGCTCAGTTTACTTCTAAATTTAGGGGTAAGTTACATGAAACATTAGACACTCAGCTCGTGTTTAGCACAACCTTCCATCCTAAAATAGATGGTCAATCAAATAAGATAATTCATGTATTGGAGGTAAGAGTGGCAAACGGACCGGTTTTTGCCCGGTCCGGTCCGGTTCCGGTCCGGTTCCCGTACCGGTAAGACCGGTACCGGTTGAACCGGTAAGGAACCGGTCTTATAGGTACCGGAACCGGTACCGAAACGGAACCCGGATTTTTATCCGGTTGATCCGGTCCGGTAAGAACCGGTTCCTGTCCGGTAAGAACCGGTTCCGGTCCGGTTCAACGGTCAAATTATTTTTATTTTTTTTTTATTTTTTTTTTAAATATTAACGTTAAGGAGCCGTTGGGCCCTTTTAGCCGTTGGGCTGGGGCCCAAAACGGCTCCAAACAGCCCCCC